>NW_026062681.1:0-43823 GCF_023897955.1 Schistocerca gregaria | reverse complement strand
ACACTAGATCGCGTGTTCCTGCAGCCGTTTTTTTCATGCTACCTTTCTCATGTGACAAAGATGCTTCCATACTGATTTTAAACTATCGTAAGATACGATATTAAGGAACTCAGTTTGAAAAGAGTGCGCCAAGGAAGACTTCCAAAGAGTCTCTGGAAATAACAAAACAGTATGAAGTGACAGAAATGTTGTGAAATACGTCAGGGCATATTGTTTTGTAGCAGTGCACAACGGCAAATTTGTAAACAAAAATTTACCTTTCGTCGCTACAAGAGATGGATACTTTGTCGAAAAGCCTGTGTCTTGTGTGCATGTTTTCGCACCTTTCCACGGCACGGCGCGGCACAGAGCTGCTCTGGTAGCTCGAACGGCCGCACACGTCGCCTCGGACACGCCGGTTCGGCCCGCGCCCATCTCGCAGATGTTCCTCGTGCTTGTGCTGTCATATGGACCGCGACCCGAGCGGCAGCGAGCGGCAGTCGAGCAAAGTCGGGACAAGTCGGGACGGAAGGTGACAGCCGATTATGCACCGTGCGAATTACGCAAATATCTAGAAGCGCGACGCGTGTCAGGCAGGTGAGAACGCTTCTCTCGGTCCAGCAGGACACTGCCACACCCCGCGCAGTCCACCCGCCGCCCGGCCGCGCGCAATCCCTGCGACGGACAACAATAACAAGGTGCGTCTCCCGCGAGTGTCGGAGGCCGCACGAACCAAACGAATGACGGGCGGTGCAACGAGCAGCTGTGTTGTGCGTCTGACCCACGTGGCGGCGCGCCGCACTGCGCGTCGCCTTCGAGGTGGAAGGACGTGCTTTGCGTCAAATGTGCCACCGAAAATGGCGATTGCGTGTATTGGGAGGAGAGGCGAATCCTTCTTGTGCCGTGCGGCTACAGTATAAGGACGCCAACGGCCATACCATGTTGAATACACCGGTTCTCGTCCGATCACCGAAGTTAAGCAACATCGGCCCGGTTAGTACTTGGATGGGTGACCGCCTGGGAACACCGGGTGCTGTTGGCTCCCTCTCTTCTTTCAAATTTTATGTCTCTACACCTGCCAGCCCTCTTTTCATACAAACTCTCAGGTGCGACAAAGATGCTTCCACAAGCATTTTAAACTACTGTATTAAACGAAAGATGCGAAATTACAGTAATGAACTCAGTTTGTACAAGAATGCGCGGAGGAAGAGTGATAGGAACTCGTTGAAAATAACGAAACACTGCGAATCGACAGATGTGCTCTTGAAATGCGTCAGAGCCTACTGTTTTGTAGGAGCGCTAAATTCCAAAAACTAACTACATTAAAAAAAAAAAAACCTGTTCCCGTCCGACCACCGAAGATAAGCAACAACGTTTATATTCGATCGGCGACCGCCTGGGAACTCTGGCTGTCTTCATTTCTTGCTTTCTTGTCGCTACCCCTGCCAGCCGTTTTTTCATGCTACCTTTCTCATGTGACAAAGATGCTTCCATACTGATTTTAAACTATCGTAAGATACGATATTAAGGAACTCAGTTTGAAAAGAGTGCGCCAAGGAAGACTTCCAAAGAGTCTCTGGAAATAACAAAACAGTATGAAGTGACAGAAATGTTGTGAAATACGTCAGGGCATATTGTTTTGTAGCAGTGCACAACGGCAAATTTGTAAACAAAAATTTACCTTTCGTCGCTACAAGAGATGGATACTTTGTCGAAAAGCCTGTGTCTTGTGTGCATGTTTTCGCACCTTTCCACGGCACGGCGCGGCACAGAGCTGCTCTGGTAGCTCCGAACGGCCGCACACGTCGCCTCGGACACGCCGGTTCGGCCCGCGCCCATCTCGCAGATGTTCCTCGTGCTTGTGCTGTCATATGGACCGCGACCCGAGCGGCAGCGAGCGGCAGTCGAGCAAAGTCGGGACAAGTCGGGACGGAAGGTGACAGCCGATTATGCACCGTGCGAATTACGCAAATATCTAGAAGCGCGACGCGTGTCAGGCAGGTGAGAACGCTTCTCTCGGTCCAGCAGGACACTGCCACACCCCGCGCAGTCCACCCGCCGCCCGGCCGCGCGCAATCCCTGCGACGGACAACAATAACAAGGTGCGTCTCCCGCGAGTGTCGGAGGCCGCACGAACCAAACGAATGACGGGCGGTGCAACGAGCAGCTGTGTTGTGCGTCTGACCCACGTGGCGGCGCGCCGCACTGCGCGTCGCCTTCGAGGTGGAAGGACGTGCTTTGCGTCAAATGTGCCACCGAAAATGGCGATTGCGTGTATTGGGAGGAGAGGCGAATCCTTCTTGTGCCGTGCGGCTACAGTATAAGGACGCCAACGGCCATACCATGTTGAATACACCGGTTCTCGTCCGATCACCGAAGTTAAGCAACATCGGGCCCGGTTAGTACTTGGATGGGTGACCGCCTGGGAACACCGGGTGCTGTTGGCTCCCTCTCTTCTTTCAAATTTTATGTCTCTACACCTGCCAGCCCTCTTTTCATACAAACTCTCAGGTGCGACAAAGATGCTTCCACAAGCATTTTAAACTACTGTATTAAACGAAAGATGCGAAATTACAGTAATGAACTCAGTTTGTACAAGAATGCGCGGAGGAAGAGTGATAGGAACTCGTTGAAAATAACGAAACACTGCGAATCGACAGATGTGCTCTTGAAATGCGTCAGAGCCTACTGTTTTGTAGGAGCGCTAAATTCCAAAAACTAACTACATTAAAAAAAAAAAAACCTGTTCCCGTCCGACCACCGAAGATAAGCAACAACGTTTATATTCGGATCGGCGACCGCCTGGGAACTCTGGCTGTCTTCATTTCTTGCTTTCTTGTCGCTACCCCTGCCAGCCGTTTTTTCATGCTACCTTTCTCATGTGACAAAGATGCTTCCATACTGATTTTAAACTATCGTAAGATACGATATTAAGGAACTCAGTTTGAAAAGAGTGCGCCAAGGAAGACTTCCAAAGAGTCTCTGGAAATAACAAAACAGTATGAAGTGACAGAAATGTTGTGAAATACGTCAGGGCATATTGTTTTGTAGCAGTGCACAACGGCAAATTTGTAAACAAAAATTTACCTTTCGTCGCTACAAGAGATGGATACTTTGTCGAAAAGCCTGTGTCTTGTGTGCATGTTTTCGCACCTTTCCACGGCACGGCGCGGCACAGAGCTGCTCTGGTAGCTCCGAACGGCCGCACACGTCGCCTCGGACACGCCGGTTCGGCCCGCGCCCATCTCGCAGATGTTCCTCGTGCTTGTGCTGTCATATGGACCGCGACCCGAGCGGCAGCGAGCGGCAGTCGAGCAAAGTCGGGACAAGTCGGGACGGAAGGTGACAGCCGATTATGCACCGTGCGAATTACGCAAATATCTAGAAGCGCGACGCGTGTCAGGCAGGTGAGAACGCTTCTCTCGGTCCAGCAGGACACTGCCACACCCCGCGCAGTCCACCCGCCGCCCGGCCGCGCGCAATCCCTGCGACGGACAACAATAACAAGGTGCGTCTCCCGCGAGTGTCGGAGGCCGCACGAACCAAACGAATGACGGGCGGTGCAACGAGCAGCTGTGTTGTGCGTCTGACCCACGTGGCGGCGCGCCGCACTGCGCGTCGCCTTCGAGGTGGAAGGACGTGCTTTGCGTCAAATGTGCCACCGAAAATGGCGATTGCGTGTATTGGGAGGAGAGGCGAATCCTTCTTGTGCCGTGCGGCTACAGTATAAGGACGCCAACGGCCATACCATGTTGAATACACCGGTTCTCGTCCGATCACCGAAGTTAAGCAACATCGGGCCCGGTTAGTACTTGGATGGGTGACCGCCTGGGAACACCGGGTGCTGTTGGCTCCCTCTCTTCTTTCAAATTTTATGTCTCTACACCTGCCAGCCCTCTTTTCATACAAACTCTCAGGTGCGACAAAGATGCTTCCACAAGCATTTTAAACTACTGTATTAAACGAAAGATGCGAAATTACAGTAATGAACTCAGTTTGTACAAGAATGCGCGGAGGAAGAGTGATAGGAACTCGTTGAAAATAACGAAACACTGCGAATCGACAGATGTGCTCTTGAAATGCGTCAGAGCCTACTGTTTTGTAGGAGCGCTAAATTCCAAAAACTAACTACATTAAAAAAAAAAAACCTGTTCCCGTCCGACCACCGAAGATAAGCAACAACGTTTATATTCGGATCGGCGACCGCCTGGGAACTCTGGCTGTCTTCATTTCTTGCTTTCTTGTCGCTACCCCTGCCAGCCGTTTTTTCATGCTACCTTTCTCATGTGACAAAGATGCTTCCATACTGATTTTAAACTATCGTAAGATACGATATTAAGGAACTCAGTTTGAAAAGAGTGCGCCAAGGAAGACTTCCAAAGAGTCTCTGGAAATAACAAAACAGTATGAAGTGACAGAAATGTTGTGAAATACGTCAGGGCATATTGTTTTGTAGCAGTGCACAACGGCAAATTTGTAAACAAAAATTTACCTTTCGTCGCTACAAGAGATGGATACTTTGTCGAAAAGCCTGTGTCTTGTGTGCATGTTTTCGCACCTTTCCACGGCACGGCGCGGCACAGAGCTGCTCTGGTAGCTCCGAACGGCCGCACACGTCGCCTCGGACACGCCGGTTCGGCCCGCGCCCATCTCGCAGATGTTCCTCGTGCTTGTGCTGTCATATGGACCGCGACCCGAGCGGCAGCGAGCGGCAGTCGAGCAAAGTCGGGACAAGTCGGGACGGAAGGTGACAGCCGATTATGCACCGTGCGAATTACGCAAATATCTAGAAGCGCGACGCGTGTCAGGCAGGTGAGAACGCTTCTCTCGGTCCAGCAGGACACTGCCACACCCCGCGCAGTCCACCCGCCGCCCGGCCGCGCGCAATCCCTGCGACGGACAACAATAACAAGGTGCGTCTCCCGCGAGTGTCGGAGGCCGCACGAACCAAACGAATGACGGGCGGTGCAACGAGCAGCTGTGTTGTGCGTCTGACCCACGTGGCGGCGCGCCGCACTGCGCGTCGCCTTCGAGGTGGAAGGACGTGCTTTGCGTCAAATGTGCCACCGAAAATGGCGATTGCGTGTATTGGGAGGAGAGGCGAATCCTTCTTGTGCCGTGCGGCTACAGTATAAGGACGCCAACGGCCATACCATGTTGAATACACCGGTTCTCGTCCGATCACCGAAGTTAAGCAACATCGGGCCCGGTTAGTACTTGGATGGGTGACCGCCTGGGAACACCGGGTGCTGTTGGCTCCCTCTCTTCTTTCAAATTTTATGTCTCTACACCTGCCAGCCCTCTTTTCATACAAACTCTCAGGTGCGACAAAGATGCTTCCACAAGCATTTTAAACTACTGTATTAAACGAAAGATGCGAAATTACAGTAATGAACTCAGTTTGTACAAGAATGCGCGGAGGAAGAGTGATAGGAACTCGTTGAAAATAACGAAACACTGCGAATCGACAGATGTGCTCTTGAAATGCGTCAGAGCCTACTGTTTTGTAGGAGCGCTAAATTCCAAAAACTAACTACATTAAAAAAAAAAAAACCTGTTCCCGTCCGACCACCGAAGATAAGCAACAACGTTTATATTCGGATCGGCGACCGCCTGGGAACTCTGGCTGTCTCATTTCTTGCTTTCTTGTCGCTACCCCTGCCAGCCGTTTTTTCATGCTACCTTTCTCATGTGACAAAGATGCTTCCATACTGATTTTAAACTATCGTAAGATACGATATTAAGGAACTCAGTTTGAAAAGAGTGCGCCAAGGAAGACTTCCAAAGAGTCTCTGGAAATAACAAAACAGTATGAAGTGACAGAAATGTTGTGAAATACGTCAGGGCATATTGTTTTGTAGCAGTGCACAACGGCAAATTTGTAAACAAAAATTTACCTTTCGTCGCTACAAGAGATGGATACTTTGTCGAAAAGCCTGTGTCTTGTGTGCATGTTTTCGCACCTTTCCACGGCACGGCGCGGCACAGAGCTGCTCTGGTAGCTCCGAACGGCCGCACACGTCGCCTCGGACACGCCGGTTCGGCCCGCGCCATCTCGCAGATGTTCCTCGTGCTTGTGCTGTCATATGGACCGCGACCCGAGCGGCAGCGAGCGGCAGTCGAGCAAAGTCGGGACAAGTCGGGACGGAAGGTGACAGCCGATTATGCACCGTGCGAATTACGCAAATATCTAGAAGCGCGACGCGTGTCAGGCAGGTGAGAACGCTTCTCTCGGTCCAGCAGGACACTGCCACACCCCGCGCAGTCCACCCGCCGCCCGGCCGCGCGCAATCCCTGCGACGGACAACAATAACAAGGTGCGTCTCCCGCGAGTGTCGGAGGCCGCACGAACCAAACGAATGACGGGCGGTGCAACGAGCAGCTGTGTTGTGCGTCTGACCCACGTGGCGGCGCGCCGCACTGCGCGTCGCCTTCGAGGTGGAAGGACGTGCTTTGCGTCAAATGTGCCACCGAAAATGGCGATTGCGTGTATTGGGAGGAGAGGCGAATCCTTCTTGTGCCGTGCGGCTACAGTATAAGGACGCCAACGGCCATACCATGTTGAATACACCGGTTCTCGTCCGATCACCGAAGTTAAGCAACATCGGGCCCGGTTAGTACTTGGATGGGTGACCGCCTGGAACACCGGGTGCTGTTGGCTCCCTCTCTTCTTTCAAATTTTATGTCTCTACACCTGCCAGCCCTCTTTTCATACAAACTCTCAGGTGCGACAAAGATGCTTCCACAAGCATTTTAAACTACTGTATTAAACGAAAGATGCGAAATTACAGTAATGAACTCAGTTTGTACAAGAATGCGCGGAGGAAGAGTGATAGGAACTCGTTGAAAATAACGAAACACTGCGAATCGACAGATGTGCTCTTGAAATGCGTCAGAGCCTACTGTTTTGTAGGAGCGCTAAATTCCAAAAACTAACTACATTAAAAAAAAAAAAACCTGTTCCCGTCCGACCACCGAAGATAAGCAACAACGTTTATATTCGGATCGGCGACCGCCTGGGAACTCTGGCTGTCTTCATTTCTTGCTTTCTTGTCGCTACCCCTGCCAGCCGTTTTTTTCATGCTACCTTTCTCATGTGACAAAGATGCTTCCATACTGATTTTAAACTATCGTAAGATACGATATTAAGGAACTCAGTTTGAAAAGAGTGCGCCAAGGAAGACTTCCAAAGAGTCTCTGGAAATAACAAAACAGTATGAAGTGACAGAAATGTTGTGAAATACGTCAGGGCATATTGTTTTGTAGCAGTGCACAACGGCAAATTTGTAAACAAAAATTTACCTTTCGTCGCTACAAGAGATGGATACTTTGTCGAAAAGCCTGTGTCTTGTGTGCATGTTTTCGCACCTTTCCACGGCACGGCGCGGCACAGAGCTGCTCTGGTAGCTCCGAACGGCCGCACACGTCGCCTCGGACACGCCGGTTCGGCCCGCGCCCATCTCGCAGATGTTCCTCGTGCTTGTGCTGTCATATGGACCGCGACCCGAGCGGCAGCGAGCGGCAGTCGAGCAAAGTCGGGACAAGTCGGGACGGAAGGTGACAGCCGATTATGCACCGTGCGAATTACGCAAATATCTAGAAGCGCGACGCGTGTCAGGCAGGTGAGAACGCTTCTCTCGGTCCAGCAGGACACTGCCACACCCCGCGCAGTCCACCCGCCGCCCGGCCGCGCGCAATCCCTGCGACGGACAACAATAACAAGGTGCGTCTCCCGCGAGTGTCGGAGGCCGCACGAACCAAACGAATGACGGGCGGTGCAACGAGCAGCTGTGTTGTGCGTCTGACCCACGTGGCGGCGCGCCGCACTGCGCGTCGCCTTCGAGGTGGAAGGACGTGCTTTGCGTCAAATGTGCCACCGAAAATGGCGATTGCGTGTATTGGGAGGAGAGGCGAATCCTTCTTGTGCCGTGCGGCTACAGTATAAGGACGCCAACGGCCATACCATGTTGAATACACCGGTTCTCGTCCGATCACCGAAGTTAAGCAACATCGGGCCCGGTTAGTACTTGGATGGGTGACCGCCTGGGAACACCGGGTGCTGTTGGCTCCCTCTCTTCTTTCAAATTTTATGTCTCTACACCTGCCAGCCCTCTTTTCATACAAACTCTCAGGTGCGACAAAGATGCTTCCACAAGCATTTTAAACTACTGTATTAAACGAAAGATGCGAAATTACAGTAATGAACTCAGTTTGTACAAGAATGCGCGGAGGAAGAGTGATAGGAACTCGTTGAAAATAACGAAACACTGCGAATCGACAGATGTGCTCTTGAAATGCGTCAGAGCCTACTGTTTTGTAGGAGCGCTAAATTCCAAAAACTAACTACATTAAAAAAAAAAAAAACCTGTTCCCGTCCGACCACCGAAGATAAGCAACAACGTTTATATTCGGATCGGCGACCGCCTGGGAACTCTGGCTGTCTTCATTTCTTGCTTTCTTGTCGCTACCCCTGCCAGCCGTTTTTTCATGCTACCTTTCTCATGTGACAAAGATGCTTCCATACTGATTTTAAACTATCGTAAGATACGATATTAAGGAACTCAGTTTGAAAAGAGTGCGCCAAGGAAGACTTCCAAAGAGTCTCTGGAAATAACAAAACAGTATGAAGTGACAGAAATGTTGTGAAATACGTCAGGGCATATTGTTTTGTAGCAGTGCACAACGGCAAATTTGTAAACAAAAATTTACCTTTCGTCGCTACAAGAGATGGATACTTTGTCGAAAAGCCTGTGTCTTGTGTGCATGTTTTCGCACCTTTCCACGGCACGGCGCGGCACAGAGCTGCTCTGGTAGCTCCGAACGGCCGCACACGTCGCCTCGGACACGCCGGTTCGGCCCGCGCCCATCTCGCAGATGTTCCTCGTGCTTGTGCTGTCATATGGACCGCGACCCGAGCGGCAGCGAGCGGCAGTCGAGCAAAGTCGGGACAAGTCGGGACGGAAGGTGACAGCCGATTATGCACCGTGCGAATTACGCAAATATCTAGAAGCGCGACGCGTGTCAGGCAGGTGAGAACGCTTCTCTCGGTCCAGCAGGACACTGCCACACCCCGCGCAGTCCACCCGCCGCCCGGCCGCGCGCAATCCCTGCGACGGACAACAATAACAAGGTGCGTCTCCCGCGAGTGTCGGAGGCCGCACGAACCAAACGAATGACGGGCGGTGCAACGAGCAGCTGTGTTGTGCGTCTGACCCACGTGGCGGCGCGCCGCACTGCGCGTCGCCTTCGAGGTGGAAGGACGTGCTTTGCGTCAAATGTGCCACCGAAAATGGCGATTGCGTGTATTGGGAGGAGAGGCGAATCCTTCTTGTGCCGTGCGGCTACAGTATAAGGACGCCAACGGCCATACCATGTTGAATACACCGGTTCTCGTCCGATCACCGAAGTTAAGCAACATCGGGCCCGGTTAGTACTTGGATGGGTGACCGCCTGGGAACACCGGGTGCTGTTGGCTCCCTCTCTTCTTTCAAATTTTATGTCTCTACACCTGCCAGCCCTCTTTTCATACAAACTCTCAGGTGCGACAAAGATGCTTCCACAAGCATTTTAAACTACTGTATTAAACGAAAGATGCGAAATTACAGTAATGAACTCAGTTTGTACAAGAATGCGCGGAGGAAGAGTGATAGGAACTCGTTGAAAATAACGAAACACTGCGAATCGACAGATGTGCTCTTGAAATGCGTCAGAGCCTACTGTTTTGTAGGAGCGCTAAATTCCAAAAACTAACTACATTAAAAAAAAAAAACCTGTTCCCGTCCGACCACCGAAGATAAGCAACAACGTTTATATTCGGATCGGCGACCGCCTGGGAACTCTGGCTGTCTTCATTTCTTGCTTTCTTGTCGCTACCCCTGCCAGCCGTTTTTTCATGCTACCTTTCTCATGTGACAAAGATGCTTCCATACTGATTTTAAACTATCGTAAGATACGATATTAAGGAACTCAGTTTGAAAAGAGTGCGCCAAGGAAGACTTCCAAAGAGTCTCTGGAAATAACAAAACAGTATGAAGTGACAGAAATGTTGTGAAATACGTCAGGGCATATTGTTTTGTAGCAGTGCACAACGGCAAATTTGTAAACAAAAATTTACCTTTCGTCGCTACAAGAGATGGATACTTTGTCGAAAAGCCTGTGTCTTGTGTGCATGTTTTCGCACCTTTCCACGGCACGGCGCGGCACAGAGCTGCTCTGGTAGCTCCGAACGGCCGCACACGTCGCCTCGGACACGCCGGTTCGGCCCGCGCCCATCTCGCAGATGTTCCTCGTGCTTGTGCTGTCATATGGACCGCGACCCGAGCGGCAGCGAGCGGCAGTCGAGCAAAGTCGGGACAAGTCGGGACGGAAGGTGACAGCCGATTATGCACCGTGCGAATTACGCAAATATCTAGAAGCGCGACGCGTGTCAGGCAGGTGAGAACGCTTCTCTCGGTCCAGCAGGACACTGCCACACCCCGCGCAGTCCACCCGCCGCCCGGCCGCGCGCAATCCCTGCGACGGACAACAATAACAAGGTGCGTCTCCCGCGAGTGTCGGAGGCCGCACGAACCAAACGAATGACGGGCGGTGCAACGAGCAGCTGTGTTGTGCGTCTGACCCACGTGGCGGCGCGCCGCACTGCGCGTCGCCTTCGAGGTGGAAGGACGTGCTTTGCGTCAAATGTGCCACCGAAAATGGCGATTGCGTGTATTGGGAGGAGAGGCGAATCCTTCTTGTGCCGTGCGGCTACAGTATAAGGACGCCAACGGCCATACCATGTTGAATACACCGGTTCTCGTCCGATCACCGAAGTTAAGCAACATCGGGCCCGGTTAGTACTTGGATGGGTGACCGCCTGGGAACACCGGGTGCTGTTGGCTCCCTCTCTTCTTTCAAATTTTATGTCTCTACACCTGCCAGCCCTCTTTTCATACAAACTCTCAGGTGCGACAAAGATGCTTCCACAAGCATTTTAAACTACTGTATTAAACGAAAGATGCGAAATTACAGTAATGAACTCAGTTTGTACAAGAATGCGCGGAGGAAGAGTGATAGGAACTCGTTGAAAATAACGAAACACTGCGAATCGACAGATGTGCTCTTGAAATGCGTCAGAGCCTACTGTTTTGTAGGAGCGCTAAATTCCAAAAACTAACTACATTAAAAAAAAAAAAACCTGTTCCCGTCCGACCACCGAAGATAAGCAACAACGTTTATATTCGGATCGGCGACCGCCTGGGAACTCTGGCTGTCTTCATTTCTTGCTTTCTTGTCGCTACCCCTGCCAGCCGTTTTTTCATGCTACCTTTCTCATGTGACAAAGATGCTTCCATACTGATTTTAAACTATCGTAAGATACGATATTAAGGAACTCAGTTTGAAAAGAGTGCGCCAAGGAAGACTTCCAAAGAGTCTCTGGAAATAACAAAACAGTATGAAGTGACAGAAATGTTGTGAAATACGTCAGGGCATATTGTTTTGTAGCAGTGCACAACGGCAAATTTGTAAACAAAAATTTACCTTTCGTCGCTACAAGAGATGGATACTTTGTCGAAAAGCCTGTGTCTTGTGTGCATGTTTTCGCACCTTTCCACGGCACGGCGCGGCACAGAGCTGCTCTGGTAGCTCCGAACGGCCGCACACGTCGCCTCGGACACGCCGGTTCGGCCCGCGCCCATCTCGCAGATGTTCCTCGTGCTTGTGCTGTCATATGGACCGCGACCCGAGCGGCAGCGAGCGGCAGTCGAGCAAAGTCGGGACAAGTCGGGACGGAAGGTGACAGCCGATTATGCACCGTGCGAATTACGCAAATATCTAGAAGCGCGACGCGTGTCAGGCAGGTGAGAACGCTTCTCTCGGTCCAGCAGGACACTGCCACACCCCGCGCAGTCCACCCGCCGCCCGGCCGCGCGCAATCCCTGCGACGGACAACAATAACAAGGTGCGTCTCCCGCGAGTGTCGGAGGCCGCACGAACCAAACGAATGACGGGCGGTGCAACGAGCAGCTGTGTTGTGCGTCTGACCCACGTGGCGGCGCGCCGCACTGCGCGTCGCCTTCGAGGTGGAAGGACGTGCTTTGCGTCAAATGTGCCACCGAAAATGGCGATTGCGTGTATTGGGAGGAGAGGCGAATCCTTCTTGTGCCGTGCGGCTACAGTATAAGGACGCCAACGGCCATACCATGTTGAATACACCGGTTCTCGTCCGATCACCGAAGTTAAGCAACATCGGGCCCGGTTAGTACTTGGATGGGTGACCGCCTGGGAACACCGGGTGCTGTTGGCTCCCTCTCTTCTTTCAAATTTTATGTCTCTACACCTGCCAGCCCTCTTTTCATACAAACTCTCAGGTGCGACAAAGATGCTTCCACAAGCATTTTAAACTACTGTATTAAACGAAAGATGCGAAATTACAGTAATGAACTCAGTTTGTACAAGAATGCGCGGAGGAAGAGTGATAGGAACTCGTTGAAAATAACGAAACACTGCGAATCGACAGATGTGCTCTTGAAATGCGTCAGAGCCTACTGTTTTGTAGGAGCGCTAAATTCCAAAAACTAACTACATTAAAAAAAAAAAAAACCTGTTCCCGTCCGACCACCGAAGATAAGCAACAACGTTTATATTCGGATCGGCGACCGCCTGGGAACTCTGGCTGTCTTCATTTCTTGCTTTCTTGTCGCTACCCCTGCCAGCCGTTTTTTCATGCTACCTTTCTCATGTGACAAAGATGCTTCCATACTGATTTTAAACTATCGTAAGATACGATATTAAGGAACTCAGTTTGAAAAGAGTGCGCCAAGGAAGACTTCCAAAGAGTCTCTGGAAATAACAAAACAGTATGAAGTGACAGAAATGTTGTGAAATACGTCAGGGCATATTGTTTTGTAGCAGTGCACAACGGCAAATTTGTAAACAAAAATTTACCTTTCGTCGCTACAAGAGATGGATACTTTGTCGAAAAGCCTGTGTCTTGTGTGCATGTTTTCGCACCTTTCCACGGCACGGCGCGGCACAGAGCTGCTCTGGTAGCTCCGAACGGCCGCACACGTCGCCTCGGACACGCCGGTTCGGCCCGCGCCCATCTCGCAGATGTTCCTCGTGCTTGTGCTGTCATATGGACCGCGACCCGAGCGGCAGCGAGCGGCAGTCGAGCAAAGTCGGGACAAGTCGGGACGGAAGGTGACAGCCGATTATGCACCGTGCGAATTACGCAAATATCTAGAAGCGCGACGCGTGTCAGGCAGGTGAGAACGCTTCTCTCGGTCCAGCAGGACACTGCCACACCCCGCGCAGTCCACCCGCCGCCCGGCCGCGCGCAATCCCTGCGACGGACAACAATAACAAGGTGCGTCTCCCGCGAGTGTCGGAGGCCGCACGAACCAAACGAATGACGGGCGGTGCAACGAGCAGCTGTGTTGTGCGTCTGACCCACGTGGCGGCGCGCCGCACTGCGCGTCGCCTTCGAGGTGGAAGGACGTGCTTTGCGTCAAATGTGCCACCGAAAATGGCGATTGCGTGTATTGGGAGGAGAGGCGAATCCTTCTTGTGCCGTGCGGCTACAGTATAAGGACGCCAACGGCCATACCATGTTGAATACACCGGTTCTCGTCCGATCACCGAAGTTAAGCAACATCGGGCCCGGTTAGTACTTGGATGGGTGACCGCCTGGGAACACCGGGTGCTGTTGGCTCCCTCTCTTCTTTCAAATTTTATGTCTCTACACCTGCCAGCCCTCTTTTCATACAAACTCTCAGGTGCGACAAAGATGCTTCCACAAGCATTTTAAACTACTGTATTAAACGAAAGATGCGAAATTACAGTAATGAACTCAGTTTGTACAAGAATGCGCGGAGGAAGAGTGATAGGAACTCGTTGAAAATAACGAAACACTGCGAATCGACAGATGTGCTCTTGAAATGCGTCAGAGCCTACTGTTTTGTAGGAGCGCTAAATTCCAAAAACTAACTACATTAAAAAAAAAAAAAACCTGTTCCCGTCCGACCACCGAAGATAAGCAACAACGTTTATATTCGGATCGGCGACCGCCTGGGAACTCTGGCTGTCTTCATTTCTTGCTTTCTTGTCGCTACCCCTGCCAGCCGTTTTTTCATGCTACCTTTCTCATGTGACAAAGATGCTTCCATACTGATTTTAAACTATCGTAAGATACGATATTAAGGAACTCAGTTTGAAAAGAGTGCGCCAAGGAAGACTTCCAAAGAGTCTTTGGAAATAACAAAACAGTATGAAGTGACAGAAATGTTGTGAAATACGTCAGGGCATATTGTTTTGTAGCAGTGCACAACGGCAAATTTGTAAACAAAAATTTACCTTTCGTCGCTACAAGAGATGGATACTTTGTCGAAAAGCCTGTGTCTTGTGTGCATGTTTTCGCACCTTTCCACGGCACGGCGCGGCACAGAGCTGCTCTGGTAGCTCCGAACGGCCGCACACGTCGCCTCGGACACGCCGGTTCGGCCCGCGCCCATCTCGCAGATGTTCCTCGTGCTTGTGCTGTCATATGGACCGCGACCCGAGCGGCAGCGAGCGGCAGTCGAGCAAAGTCGGGACAAGTCGGGACGGAAGGTGACAGCCGATTATGCACCGTGCGAATTACGCAAATATCTAGAAGCGCGACGCGTGTCAGGCAGGTGAGAACGCTTCTCTCGGTCCAGCAGGACACTGCCACACCCCGCGCAGTCCACCCGCCGCCCGGCCGCGCGCAATCCCTGCGACGGACAACAATAACAAGGTGCGTCTCCCGCGAGTGTCGGAGGCCGCACGAACCAAACGAATGACGGGCGGTGCAACGAGCAGCTGTGTTGTGCGTCTGACCCACGTGGCGGCGCGCCGCACTGCGCGTCGCCTTCGAGGTGGAAGGACGTGCTTTGCGTCAAATGTGCCACCGAAAATGGCGATTGCGTGTATTGGGAGGAGAGGCGAATCCTTCTTGTGCCGTGCGGCTACAGTATAAGGACGCCAACGGCCATACCATGTTGAATACACCGGTTCTCGTCCGATCACCGAAGTTAAGCAACATCGGGCCCGGTTAGTACTTGGATGGGTGACCGCCTGGGAACACCGGGTGCTGTTGGCTCCCTCTCTTCTTTCAAATTTTATGTCTCTACACCTGCCAGCCCTCTTTTCATACAAACTCTCAGGTGCGACAAAGATGCTTCCACAAGCATTTTAAACTACTGTATTAAACGAAAGATGCGAAATTACAGTAATGAACTCAGTTTGTACAAGAATGCGCGGAGGAAGAGTGATAGGAACTCGTTGAAAATAACGAAACACTGCGAATCGACAGATGTGCTCTTGAAATGCGTCAGAGCCTACTGTTTTGTAGGAGCGCTAAATTCCAAAAACTAACTACATTAAAAAAAAAAAAAACCTGTTCCCGTCCGACCACCGAAGATAAGCAACAACGTTTATATTCGGATCGGCGACCGCCTGGGAACTCTGGCTGTCTTCATTTCTTGCTTTCTTGTCGCTACCCCTGCCAGCCGTTTTTTCATGCTACCTTTCTCATGTGACAAAGATGCTTCCATACTGATTTTAAACTATCGTAAGATACGATATTAAGGAACTCAGTTTGAAAAGAGTGCGCCAAGGAAGACTTCCAAAGAGTCTCTGGAAATAACAAAACAGTATGAAGTGACAGAAATGTTGTGAAATACGTCAGGGCATATTGTTTTGTAGCAGTGCACAAACGGCAAATTTGTAAACAAAAATTTACCTTTCGTCGCTACAAGAGATGGATACTTTGTCGAAAAGCCTGTGTCTTGTGTGCATGTTTTCGCACCTTTCCACGGCACGGCGCGGCACAGAGCTGCTCTGGTAGCTCCGAACGGCCGCACACGTCGCCTCGGACACGCCGGTTCGGCCCGCGCCCATCTCGCAGATGTTCCTCGTGCTTGTGCTGTCATATGGACCGCGACCCGAGCGGCAGCGAGCGGCAGTCGAGCAAAGTCGGGACAAGTCGGGACGGAAGGTGACAGCCGATTATGCACCGTGCGAATTACGCAAATATCTAGAAGCGCGACGCGTGTCAGGCAGGTGAGAACGCTTCTCTCGGTCCAGCAGGACACTGCCACACCCCGCGCAGTCCACCCGCCGCCCGGCCGCGCGCAATCCCTGCGACGGACAACAATAACAAGGTGCGTCTCCCGCGAGTGTCGGAGGCCGCACGAACCAAACGAATGACGGGCGGTGCAACGAGCAGCTGTGTTGTGCGTCTGACCCACGTGGCGGCGCGCCGCACTGCGCGTCGCCTTCGAGGTGGAAGGACGTGCTTTGCGTCAAATGTGCCACCGAAAATGGCGATTGCGTGTATTGGGAGGAGAGGCGAATCCTTCTTGTGCCGTGCGGCTACAGTATAAGGACGCCAACGGCCATACCATGTTGAATACACCGGTTCTCGTCCGATCACCGAAGTTAAGCAACATCGGGCCCGGTTAGTACTTGGATGGGTGACCGCCTGGGAACACCGGGTGCTGTTGGCTCCCTCTCTTCTTTCAAATTTTATGTCTCTACACCTGCCAGCCCTCTTTTCATACAAACTCTCAGGTGCGACAAAGATGCTTCCACAAGCATTTTAAACTACTGTATTAAACGAAAGATGCGAAATTACAGTAATGAACTCAGTTTGTACAAGAATGCGCGGAGGAAGAGTGATAGGAACTCGTTGAAAATAACGAAACACTGCGAATCGACAGATGTGCTCTTGAAATGCGTCAGAGCCTACTGTTTTGTAGGAGCGCTAAATTCCAAAAACTAACTACATTAAAAAAAAAAAAAACCTGTTCCCGTCCGACCACCGAAGATAAGCAACAACGTTTATATTCGGATCGGCGACCGCCTGGGAACTCTGGCTGTCTTCATTTCTTGCTTTCTTGTCGCTACCCCTGCCAGCCGTTTTTCATGCTACCTTTCTCATGTGACAAAGATGCTTCCATACTGATTTTAAACTATCGTAAGATACGATATTAAGGAACTCAGTTTGAAAAGAGTGCGCCAAGGAAGACTTCCAAAGAGTCTCTGGAAATAAGAAAACAGTATGAAGTGACAGAAATGTTGTGAAGTACGTCAGGGCATATTGTTTTGTAGCAGTGCACAACGGCAAATTTGTAAACAAAAATTTACCTTTCGTCGCTACAAGAGATGGATACTTTGTCGAAAAGCCTGTGTCTTGTGTGCATGTTTTCGCACCTTTCCACGGCACGGCGCGGCACAGAGCTGCTCTGGTAGCTCCGAACGGCCGCACACGTCGCCTCGGACACGCCGGTTCGGCCCGCGCCCATCTCGCAGATGTTCCTCGTGCTTGTGCTGTCATATGGACCGCGACCCGAGCGGCAGCGAGCGGCAGTCGAGCAAACACGCGATCTAGTGTGACGGAAGGTGACAGCCGATTATGCACCGTGCGAATTACGCAAATATCTAGAAGCGCGACGCGTGTCAGGCAGGTGAGAACGCTTCTCTCGGTCCAGCAGGACACTGCCACACCCCGCGCAGTCCACCCGCCGCCCGGCCGCGCGCAATCCCTGCGACGGACAACAATAACAAGGTGCGTCTCCCGCGAGTGTCGGAGGCCGCACGAACCAAACGAATGACGGGCGGTGCAACGAGCAGCTGTGTTGTGCGTCTGACCCACGTGGCGGCGCGCCGCACTGCGCGTCGCCTTCGAGGTGGAAGGACGTGCTTTGCGTCAAATGTGCCACCGAAAATGGCGATTGCGTGTATTGGGAGGAGAGGCGAATCCTTCTTGTGCCGTGCGGCTACAGTATAAGGACGCCAACGGCCATACCATGTTGAATACACCGGTTCTCGTCCGATCACCGAAGTTAAGCAACATCGGGCCCGGTTAGTACTTGGATGGGTGACCGCCTGGGAACACCGGGTGCTGTTGGCTCCCTCTCTTCTTTCAAATTTTATGTCTCTACACCTGCCAGCCCTCTTTTCATACAAACTCTCAGGTGCGACAAAGATGCTTCCACAAGCATTTTAAACTACTGTATTAAACGAAAGATGCGAAATTACAGTAATGAACTCAGTTTGTACAAGAATGCGCGGAGGAAGAGTGATAGGAACTCGTTGAAAATAACGAAACACTGCGAATCGACAGATGTGCTCTTGAAATGCGTCAGAGCCTACTGTTTTGTAGGAGCGCTAAATTCCAAAAACTAACTACATTAAAAAAAAAAAAAACCTGTTCCCGTCCGACCACCGAAGATAAGCAACAACGTTTATATTCGGATCGGCGACCGCCTGGGAACTCTGGCTGTCTTCATTTCTTGCTTTCTTGTCGCTACCCCTGCCAGCCGTTTTTTCATGCTACCTTTCTCATGTGACAAAGATGCTTCCATACTGATTTTAAACTATCGTAAGATACGATATTAAGGAACTCAGTTTGAAAAGAGTGCGCCAAGGAAGACTTCCAAAGAGTCTCTGGAAATAACAAAACAGTATGAAGTGACAGAAATGTTGTGAAATACGTCAGGGCATATTGTTTTGTAGCAGTGCACAACGGCAAATTTGTAAACAAAAATTTACCTTTCGTCGCTACAAGAGATGGATACTTTGTCGAAAAGCCTGTGTCTTGTGTGCATGTTTTCGCACCTTTCCACGGCACGGCGCGGCACAGAGCTGCTCTGGTAGCTCCGAACGGCCGCACACGTCGCCTCGGACACGCCGGTTCGGCCCGCGCCCATCTCGCAGATGTTCCTCGTGCTTGTGCTGTCATATGGACCGCGACCCGAGCGGCAGCGAGCGGCAGTCGAGCAAAGTCGGGACAAGTCGGGACGGAAGGTGACAGCCGATTATGCACCGTGCGAATTACGCAAATATCTAGAAGCGCGACGCGTGTCAGGCAGGTGAGAACGCTTCTCTCGGTCCAGCAGGACACTGCCACACCCCGCGCAGTCCACCCGCCGCCCGGCCGCGCGCAATCCCTGCGACGGACAACAATAACAAGGTGCGTCTCCCGCGAGTGTCGGAGGCCGCACGAACCAAACGAATGACGGGCGGTGCAACGAGCAGCTGTGTTGTGCGTCTGACCCACGTGGCGGCGCGCCGCACTGCGCGTCGCCTTCGAGGTGGAAGGACGTGCTTTGCGTCAAATGTGCCACCGAAAATGGCGATTGCGTGTATTGGGAGGAGAGGCGAATCCTTCTTGTGCCGTGCGGCTACAGTATAAGGACGCCAACGGCCATACCATGTTGAATACACCGGTTCTCGTCCGATCACCGAAGTTAAGCAACATCGGGCCCGGTTAGTACTTGGATGGGTGACCGCCTGGGAACACCGGGTGCTGTTGGCTCCCTCTCTTCTTTCAAATTTTATGTCTCTACACCTGCCAGCCCTCTTTTCATACAAACTCTCAGGTGCGACAAAGATGCTTCCACAAGCATTTTAAACTACTGTATTAAACGAAAGATGCGAAATTACAGTAATGAACTCAGTTTGTACAAGAATGCGCGGAGGAAGAGTGATAGGAACTCGTTGAAAATAACGAAACACTGCGAATCGACAGATGTGCTCTTGAAATGCGTCAGAGCCTACTGTTTTGTAGGAGCGCTAAATTCCAAAAACTAACTACATTAAAAAAAAAAAAAACCTGTTCCCGTCCGACCACCGAAGATAAGCAACAACGTTTATATTCGGATCGGCGACCGCCTGGGAACTCTGGCTGTCTTCATTTCTTGCTTTCTTGTCGCTACCCCTGCCAGCCGTTTTTTCATGCTACCTTTCTCATGTGACAAAGATGCTTCCATACTGATTTTAAACTATCGTAAGATACGATATTAAGGAACTCAGTTTGAAAAGAGTGCGCCAAGGAAGACTTCCAAAGAGTCTCTGGAAATAACAAAACAGTATGAAGTGACAGAAATGTTGTGAAATACGTCAGGGCATATTGTTTTGTAGCAGTGCACAACGGCAAATTTGTAAACAAAAATTTACCTTTCGTCGCTACAAGAGATGGATACTTTGTCGAAAAGCCTGTGTCTTGTGTGCATGTTTTCGCACCTTTCCACGGCACGGCGCGGCACAGAGCTGCTCTGGTAGCTCCGAACGGCCGCACACGTCGCCTCGGACACGCCGGTTCGGCCCGCGCCCATCTCGCAGATGTTCCTCGTGCTTGTGCTGTCATATGGACCGCGACCCGAGCGGCAGCGAGCGGCAGTCGAGCAAAGTCGGGACAAGTCGGGACGGAAGGTGACAGCCGATTATGCACCGTGCGAATTACGCAAATATCTAGAAGCGCGACGCGTGTCAGGCAGGTGAGAACGCTTCTCTCGGTCCAGCAGGACACTGCCACACCCCGCGCAGTCCACCCGCCGCCCGGCCGCGCGCAATCCCTGCGACGGACAACAATAACAAGGTGCGTCTCCCGCGAGTGTCGGAGGCCGCACGAACCAAACGAATGACGGGCGGTGCAACGAGCAGCTGTGTTGTGCGTCTGACCCACGTGGCGGCGCGCCGCACTGCGCGTCGCCTTCGAGGTGGAAGGACGTGCTTTGCGTCAAATGTGCCACCGAAAATGGCGATTGCGTGTATTGGGAGGAGAGGCGAATCCTTCTTGTGCCGTGCGGCTACAGTATAAGGACGCCAACGGCCATACCAT
Organism: Schistocerca gregaria; assembly: GCF_023897955.1. Classification (NCBI taxonomy): domain Eukaryota; kingdom Metazoa; phylum Arthropoda; class Insecta; order Orthoptera; family Acrididae; genus Schistocerca; species Schistocerca gregaria. The sequence goes on along the minus strand of NW_026062681.1, from coordinate 23,218 downwards.
GTTGAATACACCGGTTCTCGTCCGATCACCGAAGTTAAGCAACATCGGGCCCGGTTAGTACTTGGATGGGTGACCGCCTGGGAACACCGGGTGCTGTTGGCTCCCTCTCTTCTTTCAAATTTTATGTCTCTACACCTGCCAGCCCTCTTTTCATACAAACTCTCAGGTGCGACAAAGATGCTTCCACAAGCATTTTAAACTACTGTATTAAACGAAAGATGCGAAATTACAGTAATGAACTCAGTTTGTACAAGAATGCGCGGAGGAAGAGTGATAGGAACTCGTTGAAAATAACGAAACACTGCGAATCGACAGATGTGCTCTTGAAATGCGTCAGAGCCTACTGTTTTGTAGGAGCGCTAAATTCCAAAAACTAACTACATTAAAAAAAAAAAAAACCTGTTCCCGTCCGACCACCGAAGATAAGCAACAACGTTTATATTCGGATCGGCGACCGCCTGGGAACTCTGGCTGTCTTCATTTCTTGCTTTCTTGTCGCTACCCCTGCCAGCCGTTTTTTCATGCTACCTTTCTCATGTGACAAAGATGCTTCCATACTGATTTTAAACTATCGTAAGATACGATATTAAGGAACTCAGTTTGAAAAGAGTGCGCCAAGGAAGACTTCCAAAGAGTCTCTGGAAATAACAAAACAGTATGAAGTGACAGAAATGTTGTGAAATACGTCAGGGCATATTGTTTTGTAGCAGTGCACAACGGCAAATTTGTAAACAAAAATTTACCTTTCGTCGCTACAAGAGATGGATACTTTGTCGAAAAGCCTGTGTCTTGTGTGCATGTTTTCGCACCTTTCCACGGCACGGCGCGGCACAGAGCTGCTCTGGTAGCTCCGAACGGCCGCACACGTCGCCTCGGACACGCCGGTTCGGCCCGCGCCCATCTCGCAGATGTTCCTCGTGCTTGTGCTGTCATATGGACCGCGACCCGAGCGGCAGCGAGCGGCAGTCGAGCAAAGTCGGGACAAGTCGGGACGGAAGGTGACAGCCGATTATGCACCGTGCGAATTACGCAAATATCTAGAAGCGCGACGCGTGTCAGGCAGGTGAGAACGCTTCTCTCGGTCCAGCAGGACACTGCCACACCCCGCGCAGTCCACCCGCCGCCCGGCCGCGCGCAATCCCTGCGACGGACAACAATAACAAGGTGCGTCTCCCGCGAGTGTCGGAGGCCGCACGAACCAAACGAATGACGGGCGGTGCAACGAGCAGCTGTGTTGTGCGTCTGACCCACGTGGCGGCGCGCCGCACTGCGCGTCGCCTTCGAGGTGGAAGGACGTGCTTTGCGTCAAATGTGCCACCGAAAATGGCGATTGCGTGTATTGGGAGGAGAGGCGAATCCTTCTTGTGCCGTGCGGCTACAGTATAAGGACGCCAACGGCCATACCATGTTGAATACACCGGTTCTCGTCCGATCACCGAAGTTAAGCAACATCGGGCCCGGTTAGTACTTGGATGGGTGACCGCCTGGGAACACCGGGTGCTGTTGGCTCCCTCTCTTCTTTCAAATTTTATGTCTCTACACCTGCCAGCCCTCTTTTCATACAAACTCTCAGGTGCGACAAAGATGCTTCCACAAGCATTTTAAACTACTGTATTAAACGAAAGATGCGAAATTACAGTAATGAACTCAGTTTGTACAAGAATGCGCGGAGGAAGAGTGATAGGAACTCGTTGAAAATAACGAAACACTGCGAATCGACAGATGTGCTCTTGAAATGCGTCAGAGCCTACTGTTTTGTAGGAGCGCTAAATTCCAAAAACTAACTACATTAAAAAAAAAAAAAACCTGTTCCCGTCCGACCACCGAAGATAAGCAACAACGTTTATATTCGGATCGGCGACCGCCTGGGAACTCTGGCTGTCTTCATTTCTTGCTTTCTTGTCGCTACCCCTGCCAGCCGTTTTTTCATGCTACCTTTCTCATGTGACAAAGATGCTTCCATACTGATTTTAAACTATCGTAAGATACGATATTAAGGAACTCAGTTTGAAAAGAGTGCGCCAAGGAAGACTTCCAAAGAGTCTCTGGAAATAACAAAACAGTATGAAGTGACAGAAATGTTGTGAAATACGTCAGGGCATATTGTTTTGTAGCAGTGCACAACGGCAAATTTGTAAACAAAAATTTACCTTTCGTCGCTACAAGAGATGGATACTTTGTCGAAAAGCCTGTGTCTTGTGTGCATGTTTTCGCACCTTTCCACGGCACGGCGCGGCACAGAGCTGCTCTGGTAGCTCCGAACGGCCGCACACGTCGCCTCGGACACGCCGGTTCGGCCCGCGCCCATCTCGCAGATGTTCCTCGTGCTTGTGCTGTCATATGGACCGCGACCCGAGCGGCAGCGAGCGGCAGTCGAGCAAAGTCGGGACAAGTCGGGACGGAAGGTGACAGCCGATTATGCACCGTGCGAATTACGCAAATATCTAGAAGCGCGACGCGTGTCAGGCAGGTGAGAACGCTTCTCTCGGTCCAGCAGGACACTGCCACACCCCGCGCAGTCCACCCGCCGCCCGGCCGCGCGCAATCCCTGCGACGGACAACAATAACAAGGTGCGTCTCCCGCGAGTGTCGGAGGCCGCACGAACCAAACGAATGACGGGCGGTGCAACGAGCAGCTGTGTTGTGCGTCTGACCCACGTGGCGGCGCGCCGCACTGCGCGTCGCCTTCGAGGTGGAAGGACGTGCTTTGCGTCAAATGTGCCACCGAAAATGGCGATTGCGTGTATTGGGAGGAGAGGCGAATCCTTCTTGTGCCGTGCGGCTACAGTATAAGGACGCCAACGGCCATACCATGTTGAATACACCGGTTCTCGTCCGATCACCGAAGTTAAGCAACATCGGGCCCGGTTAGTACTTGGATGGGTGACCGCCTGGGAACACCGGGTGCTGTTGGCTCCCTCTCTTCTTTCAAATTTTATGTCTCTACACCTGCCAGCCCTCTTTTCATACAAACTCTCAGGTGCGACAAAGATGCTTCCACAAGCATTTTAAACTACTGTATTAAACGAAAGATGCGAAATTACAGTAATGAACTCAGTTTGTACAAGAATGCGCGGAGGAAGAGTGATAGGAACTCGTTGAAAATAACGAAACACTGCGAATCGACAGATGTGCTCTTGAAATGCGTCAGAGCCTACTGTTTTGTAGGAGCGCTAAATTCCAAAAACTAACTACATTAAAAAAAAAAAAAACCTGTTCCCGTCCGACCACCGAAGATAAGCAACAACGTTTATATTCGGATCGGCGACCGCCTGGGAACTCTGGCTGTCTTCATTTCTTGCTTTCTTGTCGCTACCCCTGCCAGCCGTTTTTTCATGCTACCTTTCTCATGTGACAAAGATGCTTCCATACTGATTTTAAACTATCGTAAGATACGATATTAAGGAACTCAGTTTGAAAAGAGTGCGCCAAGGAAGACTTCCAAAGAGTCTCTGGAAATAACAAAACAGTATGAAGTGACAGAAATGTTGTGAAATACGTCAGGGCATATTGTTTTGTAGCAGTGCACAACGGCAAATTTGTAAACAAAAATTTACCTTTCGTCGCTACAAGAGATGGATACTTTGTCGAAAAGCCTGTGTCTTGTGTGCATGTTTTCGCACCTTTCCACGGCACGGCGCGGCACAGAGCTGCTCTGGTAGCTCCGAACGGCCGCACACGTCGCCTCGGACACGCCGGTTCGGCCCGCGCCCATCTCGCAGATGTTCCTCGTGCTTGTGCTGTCATATGGACCGCGACCCGAGCGGCAGCGAGCGGCAGTCGAGCAAAGTCGGGACAAGTCGGGACGGAAGGTGACAGCCGATTATGCACCGTGCGAATTACGCAAATATCTAGAAGCGCGACGCGTGTCAGGCAGGTGAGAACGCTTCTCTCGGTCCAGCAGGACACTGCCACACCCCGCGCAGTCCACCCGCCGCCCGGCCGCGCGCAATCCCTGCGACGGACAACAATAACAAGGTGCGTCTCCCGCGAGTGTCGGAGGCCGCACGAACCAAACGAATGACGGGCGGTGCAACGAGCAGCTGTGTTGTGCGTCTGACCCACGTGGCGGCGCGCCGCACTGCGCGTCGCCTTCGAGGTGGAAGGACGTGCTTTGCGTCAAATGTGCCACCGAAAATGGCGATTGCGTGTATTGGGAGGAGAGGCGAATCCTTCTTGTGCCGTGCGGCTACAGTATAAGGACGCCAACGGCCATACCATGTTGAATACACCGGTTCTCGTCCGATCACCGAAGTTAAGCAACATCGGGCCCGGTTAGTACTTGGATGGGTGACCGCCTGGGAACACCGGGTGCTGTTGGCTCCCTCTCTTCTTTCAAATTTTATGTCTCTACACCTGCCAGCCCTCTTTTCATACAAACTCTCAGGTGCGACAAAGATGCTTCCACAAGCATTTTAAACTACTGTATTAAACGAAAGATGCGAAATTACAGTAATGAACTCAGTTTGTACAAGAATGCGCGGAGGAAGAGTGATAGGAACTCGTTGAAAATAACGAAACACTGCGAATCGACAGATGTGCTCTTGAAATGCGTCAGAGCCTACTGTTTTGTAGGAGCGCTAAATTCCAAAAACTAACTACATTAAAAAAAAAAAAAACCTGTTCCCGTCCGACCACCGAAGATAAGCAACAACGTTTATATTCGGATCGGCGACCGCCTGGGAACTCTGGCTGTCTTCATTTCTTGCTTTCTTGTCGCTACCCCTGCCAGCCGTTTTTTCATGCTACCTTTCTCATGTGACAAAGATGCTTCCATACTGATTTTAAACTATCGTAAGATACGATATTAAGGAACTCAGTTTGAAAAGAGTGCGCCAAGGAAGACTTCCAAAGAGTCTCTGGAAATAACAAAACAGTATGAAGTGACAGAAATGTTGTGAAATACGTCAGGGCATATTGTTTTGTAGCAGTGCACAACGGCAAATTTGTAAACAAAAATTTACCTTTCGTCGCTACAAGAGATGGATACTTTGTCGAAAAGCCTGTGTCTTGTGTGCATGTTTTCGCACCTTTCCACGGCACGGCGCGGCACAGAGCTGCTCTGGTAGCTCCGAACGGCCGCACACGTCGCCTCGGACACGCCGGTTCGGCCCGCGCCCATCTCGCAGATGTTCCTCGTGCTTGTGCTGTCATATGGACCGCGACCCGAGCGGCAGCGAGCGGCAGTCGAGCAAAGTCGGGACAAGTCGGGACGGAAGGTGACAGCCGATTATGCACCGTGCGAATTACGCAAATATCTAGAAGCGCGACGCGTGTCAGGCAGGTGAGAACGCTTCTCTCGGTCCAGCAGGACACTGCCACACCCCGCGCAGTCCACCCGCCGCCCGGCCGCGCGCAATCCCTGCGACGGACAACAATAACAAGGTGCGTCTCCCGCGAGTGTCGGAGGCCGCACGAACCAAACGAATGACGGGCGGTGCAACGAGCAGCTGTGTTGTGCGTCTGACCCACGTGGCGGCGCGCCGCACTGCGCGTCGCCTTCGAGGTGGAAGGACGTGCTTTGCGTCAAATGTGCCACCGAAAATGGCGATTGCGTGTATTGGGAGGAGAGGCGAATCCTTCTTGTGCCGTGCGGCTACAGTATAAGGACGCCAACGGCCATACCATGTTGAATACACCGGTTCTCGTCCGATCACCGAAGTTAAGCAACATCGGGCCCGGTTAGTACTTGGATGGGTGACCGCCTGGGAACACCGGGTGCTGTTGGCTCCCTCTCTTCTTTCAAATTTTATGTCTCTACACCTGCCAGCCCTCTTTTCATACAAACTCTCAGGTGCGACAAAGATGCTTCCACAAGCATTTTAAACTACTGTATTAAACGAAAGATGCGAAATTACAGTAATGAACTCAGTTTGTACAAGAATGCGCGGAGGAAGAGTGATAGGAACTCGTTGAAAATAACGAAACACTGCGAATCGACAGATGTGCTCTTGAAATGCGTCAGAGCCTACTGTTTTGTAGGAGCGCTAAATTCCAAAAACTAACTACATTAAAAAAAAAAAAAACCTGTTCCCGTCCGACCACCGAAGATAAGCAACAACGTTTATATTCGGATCGGCGACCGCCTGGGAACTCTGGCTGTCTTCATTTCTTGCTTTCTTGTCGCTACCCCTGCCAGCCGTTTTTTCATGCTACCTTTCTCATGTGACAAAGATGCTTCCATACTGATTTTAAACTATCGTAAGATACGATATTAAGGAACTCAGTTTGAAAAGAGTGCGCCAAGGAAGACTTCCAAAGAGTCTCTGGAAATAACAAAACAGTATGAAGTGACAGAAATGTTGTGAAATACGTCAGGGCATATTGTTTTGTAGCAGTGCACAACGGAAAATTTGTAAACAAAAATTTACCTTTCGTCGCTACAAGAGATGGATACTTTGTCGAAAAGCCTGTGTCTTGTGTGCATGTTTTCGCACCTTTCCACGGCACGGCGCGGCACAGAGCTGCTCTGGTAGCTCCGAACGGCCGCACACGTCGCCTCGGACACGCCGGTTCGGCCCGCGCCCATCTCGCAGATGTTCCTCGTGCTTGTGCTGTCATATGGACCGCGACCCGAGCGGCAGCGAGCGGCAGTCGAGCAAAGTCGGGACAAGTCGGGACGGAAGGTGACAGCCGATTATGCACCGTGCGAATTACGCAAATATCTAGAAGCGCGACGCGTGTCAGGCAGGTGAGAACGCTTCTCTCGGTCCAGCAGGACACTGCCACACCCCGCGCAGTCCACCCGCCGCCCGGCCGCGCGCAATCCCTGCGACGGACAACAATAACAAGGTGCGTCTCCCGCGAGTGTCGGAGGCCGCACGAACCAAACGAATGACGGGCGGTGCAACGAGCAGCTGTGTTGTGCGTCTGACCCACGTGGCGGCGCGCCGCACTGCGCGTCGCCTTCGAGGTGGAAGGACGTGCTTTGCGTCAAATGTGCCACCGAAAATGGCGATTGCGTGTATTGGGAGGAGAGGCGAATCCTTCTTGTGCCGTGCGGCTACAGTATAAGGACGCCAACGGCCATACCATGTTGAATACACCGGTTCTCGTCCGATCACCGAAGTTAAGCAACATCGGGCCCGGTTAGTACTTGGATGGGTGACCGCCTGGGAACACCGGGTGCTGTTGGCTCCCTCTCTTCTTTCAAATTTTATGTCTCTACACCTGCCAGCCCTCTTTTCATACAAACTCTCAGGTGCGACAAAGATGCTTCCACAAGCATTTTAAACTACTGTATTAAACGAAAGATGCGAAATTACAGTAATGAACTCAGTTTGTACAAGAATGCGCGGAGGAAGAGTGATAGGAACTCGTTGAAAATAACGAAACACTGCGAATCGACAGATGTGCTCTTGAAATGCGTCAGAGCCTACTGTTTTGTAGGAGCGCTAAATTCCAAAAACTAACTACATTAAAAAAAAAAAAAACCTGTTCCCGTCCGACCACCGAAGATAAGCAACAACGTTTATATTCGGATCGGCGACCGCCTGGGAACTCTGGCTGTCTTCATTTCTTGCTTTCTTGTCGCTACCCCTGCCAGCCGTTTTTTCATGCTACCTTTCTCATGTGACAAAGATGCTTCCATACTGATTTTAAACTATCGTAAGATACGATATTAAGGAACTCAGTTTGAAAAGAGTGCGCCAAGGAAGACTTCCAAAGAGTCTCTGGAAATAACAAAACAGTATGAAGTGACAGAAATGTTGTGAAATACGTCAGGGCATATTGTTTTGTAGCAGTGCACAACGGCAAATTTGTAAACAAAAATTTACCTTTCGTCGCTACAAGAGATGGATACTTTGTCGAAAAGCCTGTGTCTTGTGTGCATGTTTTCGCACCTTTCCACGGCACGGCGCGGCACAGAGCTGCTCTGGTAGCTCCGAACGGCCGCACACGTCGCCTCGGACACGCCGGTTCGGCCCGCGCCCATCTCGCAGATGTTCCTCGTGCTTGTGCTGTCATATGGACCGCGACCCGAGCGGCAGCGAGCGGCAGTCGAGCAAAGTCGGGACAAGTCGGGACGGAAGGTGACAGCCGATTATGCACCGTGCGAATTACGCAAATATCTAGAAGCGCGACGCGTGTCAGGCAGGTGAGAACGCTTCTCTCGGTCCAGCAGGACACTGCCACACCCCGCGCAGTCCACCCGCCGCCCGGCCGCGCGCAATCCCTGCGACGGACAACAATAACAAGGTGCGTCTCCCGCGAGTGTCGGAGGCCGCACGAACCAAACGAATGACGGGCGGTGCAACGAGCAGCTGTGTTGTGCGTCTGACCCACGTGGCGGCGCGCCGCACTGCGCGTCGCCTTCGAGGTGGAAGGACGTGCTTTGCGTCAAATGTGCCACCGAAAATGGCGATTGCGTGTATTGGGAGGAGAGGCGAATCCTTCTTGTGCCGTGCGGCTACAGTATAAGGACGCCAACGGCCATACCATGTTGAATACACCGGTTCTCGTCCGATCACCGAAGTTAAGCAACATCGGGCCCGGTTAGTACTTGGATGGGTGACCGCCTGGGAACACCGGGTGCTGTTGGCTCCCTCTCTTCTTTCAAATTTTATGTCTCTACACCTGCCAGCCCTCTTTTCATACAAACTCTCAGGTGCGACAAAGATGCTTCCACAAGCATTTTAAACTACTGTATTAAACGAAAGATGCGAAATTACAGTAATGAACTCAGTTTGTACAAGAATGCGCGGAGGAAGAGTGATAGGAACTCGTTGAAAATAACGAAACACTGCGAATCGACAGATGTGCTCTTGAAATGCGTCAGAGCCTACTGTTTTGTAGGAGCGCTAAATTCCAAAAACTAACTACATTAAAAAAAAAAAAAACCTGTTCCCGTCCGACCACCGAAGATAAGCAACAACGTTTATATTCGGATCGGCGACCGCCTGGGAACTCTGGCTGTCTTCATTTCTTGCTTTCTTGTCGCTACCCCTGCCAGCCGTTTTTTCATGCTACCTTTCTCATGTGACAAAGATGCTTCCATACTGATTTTAAACTATCGTAAGATACGATATTAAGGAACTCAGTTTGAAAAGAGTGCGCCAAGGAAGACTTCCAAAGAGTCTCTGGAAATAACAAAACAGTATGAAGTGACAGAAATGTTGTGAAATACGTCAGGGCATATTGTTTTGTAGCAGTGCACAACGGAAAATTTGTAAACAAAAATTTACCTTTCGTCGCTACAAGAGATGGATACTTTGTCGAAAAGCCTGTGTCTTGTGTGCATGTTTTCGCACCTTTCCACGGCACGGCGCGGCACAGAGCTGCTCTGGTAGCTCCGAACGGCCGCACACGTCGCCTCGGACACGCCGGTTCGGCCCGCGCCCATCTCGCAGATGTTCCTCGTGCTTGTGCTGTCATATGGACCGCGACCCGAGCGGCAGCGAGCGGCAGTCGAGCAAAGTCGGGACAAGTCGGGACGGAAGGTGACAGCCGATTATGCACCGTGCGAATTACGCAAATATCTAGAAGCGCGACGCGTGTCAGGCAGGTGAGAACGCTTCTCTCGGTCCAGCAGGACACTGCCACACCCCGCGCAGTCCACCCGCCGCCCGGCCGCGCGCAATCCCTGCGACGGACAACAATAACAAGGTGCGTCTCCCGCGAGTGTCGGAGGCCGCACGAACCAAACGAATGACGGGCGGTGCAACGAGCAGCTGTGTTGTGCGTCTGACCCACGTGGCGGCGCGCCGCACTGCGCGTCGCCTTCGAGGTGGAAGGACGTGCTTTGCGTCAAATGTGCCACCGAAAATGGCGATTGCGTGTATTGGGAGGAGAGGCGAATCCTTCTTGTGCCGTGCGGCTACAGTATAAGGACGCCAACGGCCATACCATGTTGAATACACCGGTTCTCGTCCGATCACCGAAGTTAAGCAACATCGGGCCCGGTTAGTACTTGGATGGGTGACCGCCTGGGAACACCGGGTGCTGTTGGCTCCCTCTCTTCTTTCAAATTTTATGTCTCTACACCTGCCAGCCCTCTTTTCATACAAACTCTCAGGTGCGACAAAGATGCTTCCACAAGCATTTTAAACTACTGTATTAAACGAAAGATGCGAAATTACAGTAATGAACTCAGTTTGTACAAGAATGCGCGGAGGAAGAGTGATAGGAACTCGTTGAAAATAACGAAACACTGCGAATCGACAGATGTGCTCTTGAAATGCGTCAGAGCCTACTGTTTTGTAGGAGCGCTAAATTCCAAAAACTAACTACATTAAAAAAAAAAAAAACCTGTTCCCGTCCGACCACCGAAGATAAGCAACAACGTTTATATTCGGATCGGCGACCGCCTGGGAACTCTGGCTGTCTTCATTTCTTGCTTTCTTGTCGCTACCCCTGCCAGCCGTTTTTTCATGCTACCTTTCTCATGTGACAAAGATGCTTCCATACTGATTTTAAACTATCGTAAGATACGATATTAAGGAACTCAGTTTGAAAAGAGTGCGCCAAGGAAGACTTCCAAAGAGTCTCTGGAAATAACAAAACAGTATGAAGTGACAGAAATGTTGTGAAATACGTCAGGGCATATTGTTTTGTAGCAGTGCACAACGGAAAATTTGTAAACAAAAATTTACCTTTCGTCGCTACAAGAGATGGATACTTTGTCGAAAAGCCTGTGTCTTGTGTGCATGTTTTCGCACCTTTCCACGGCACGGCGCGGCACAGAGCTGCTCTGGTAGCTCCGAACGGCCGCACACGTCGCCTCGGACACGCCGGTTCGGCCCGCGCCCATCTCGCAGATGTTCCTCGTGCTTGTGCTGTCATATGGACCGCGACCCGAGCGGCAGCGAGCGGCAGTCGAGCAAAGTCGGGACAAGTCGGGACGGAAGGTGACAGCCGATTATGCACCGTGCGAATTACGCAAATATCTAGAAGCGCGACGCGTGTCAGGCAGGTGAGAACGCTTCTCTCGGTCCAGCAGGACACTGCCACACCCCGCGCAGTCCACCCGCCGCCCGGCCGCGCGCAATCCCTGCGACGGACAACAATAACAAGGTGCGTCTCCCGCGAGTGTCGGAGGCCGCACGAACCAAACGAATGACGGGCGGTGCAACGAGCAGCTGTGTTGTGCGTCTGACCCACGTGGCGGCGCGCCGCACTGCGCGTCGCCTTCGAGGTGGAAGGACGTGCTTTGCGTCAAATGTGCCACCGAAAATGGCGATTGCGTGTATTGGGAGGAGAGGCGAATCCTTCTTGTGCCGTGCGGCTACAGTATAAGGACGCCAACGGCCATACCATGTTGAATACACCGGTTCTCGTCCGATCACCGAAGTTAAGCAACATCGGGCCCGGTTAGTACTTGGATGGGTGACCGCCTGGGAACACCGGGTGCTGTTGGCTCCCTCTCTTCTTTCAAATTTTATGTCTCTACACCTGCCAGCCCTCTTTTCATACAAACTCTCAGGTGCGACAAAGATGCTTCCACAAGCATTTTAAACTACTGTATTAAACGAAAGATGCGAAATTACAGTAATGAACTCAGTTTGTACAAGAATGCGCGGAGGAAGAGTGATAGGAACTCGTTGAAAATAACGAAACACTGCGAATCGACAGATGTGCTCTTGAAATGCGTCAGAGCCTACTGTTTTGTAGGAGCGCTAAATTCCAAAAACTAACTACATTAAAAAAAAAAAAAACCTGTTCCCGTCCGACCACCGAAGATAAGCAACAACGTTTATATTCGGATCGGCGACCGCCTGGGAACTCTGGCTGTCTTCATTTCTTGCTTTCTTGTCGCTACCCCTGCCAGCCGTTTTTTCATGCTACCTTTCTCATGTGACAAAGATGCTTCCATACTGATTTTAAACTATCGTAAGATACGATATTAAGGAACTCAGTTTGAAAAGAGTGCGCCAAGGAAGACTTCCAAAGAGTCTCTGGAAATAACAAAACAGTATGAAGTGACAGAAATGTTGTGAAATACGTCAGGGCATATTGTTTTGTAGCAGTGCACAACGGCAAATTTGTAAACAAAAATTTACCTTTCGTCGCTACAAGAGATGGATACTTTGTCGAAAAGCCTGTGTCTTGTGTGCATGTTTTCGCACCTTTCCACGGCACGGCGCGGCACAGAGCTGCTCTGGTAGCTCCGAACGGCCGCACACGTCGCCTCGGACACGCCGGTTCGGCCCGCGCCCATCTCGCAGATGTTCCTCGTGCTTGTGCTGTCATATGGACCGCGACCCGAGCGGCAGCGAGCGGCAGTCGAGCAAAGTCGGGACAAGTCGGGACGGAAGGTGACAGCCGATTATGCACCGTGCGAATTACGCAAATATCTAGAAGCGCGACGCGTGTCAGGCAGGTGAGAACGCTTCTCTCGGTCCAGCAGGACACTGCCACACCCCGCGCAGTCCACCCGCCGCCCGGCCGCGCGCAATCCCTGCGACGGACAACAATAACAAGGTGCGTCTCCCGCGAGTGTCGGAGGCCGCACGAACCAAACGAATGACGGGCGGTGCAACGAGCAGCTGTGTTGTGCGTCTGACCCACGTGGCGGCGCGCCGCACTGCGCGTCGCCTTCGAGGTGGAAGGACGTGCTTTGCGTCAAATGTGCCACCGAAAATGGCGATTGCGTGTATTGGGAGGAGAGGCGAATCCTTCTTGTGCCGTGCGGCTACAGTATAAGGACGCCAACGGCCATACCATGTTGAATACACCGGTTCTCGTCCGATCACCGAAGTTAAGCAACATCGGGCCCGGTTAGTACTTGGATGGGTGACCGCCTGGGAACACCGGGTGCTGTTGGCTCCCTCTCTTCTTTCAAATTTTATGTCTCTACACCTGCCAGCCCTCTTTTCATACAAACTCTCAGGTGCGACAAAGATGCTTCCACAAGCATTTTAAACTACTGTATTAAACGAAAGATGCGAAATTACAGTAATGAACTCAGTTTGTACAAGAATGCGCGGAGGAAGAGTGATAGGAACTCGTTGAAAATAACGAAACACTGCGAATCGACAGATGTGCTCTTGAAATGCGTCAGAGCCTACTGTTTTGTAGGAGCGCTAAATTCCAAAAACTAACTACATTAAAAAAAAAAAAAACCTGTTCCCGTCCGACCACCGAAGATAAGCAACAACGTTTATATTCGGATCGGCGACCGCCTGGGAACTCTGGCTGTCTTCATTTCTTGCTTTCTTGTCGCTACCCCTGCCAGCCGTTTTTTCATGCTACCTTTCTCATGTGACAAAGATGCTTCCATACTAATTTTAAACTATCGTAAGATACGATATTAAGGAACTCAGTTTGAAAAGAGTGCGCCAAGGAAGACTTCCAAAGAGTCTCTGGAAATAACAAAACAGTATGAAGTGACAGAAATGTTGTGAAATACGTCAGGGCATATTGTTTTGTAGCAGTGCACAACGGCAAATTTGTAAACAAAAATTTACCTTTCGTCGCTACAAGAGATGGATACTTTGTCGAAAAGCCTGTGTCTTGTGTGCATGTTTTCGCACCTTTCCACGGCACGGCGCGGCACAGAGCTGCTCTGGTAGCTCCGAACGGCCGCACACGTCGCCTCGGACACGCCGGTTCGGCCCGCGCCCATCTCGCAGATGTTCCTCGTGCTTGTGCTGTCATATGGACCGCGACCCGAGCGGCAGCGAGCGGCAGTCGAGCAAAGTCGGGACAAGTCGGGACGGAAGGTGACAGCCGATTATGCACCGTGCGAATTACGCAAATATCTAGAAGCGCGACGCGTGTCAGGCAGGTGAGAACGCTTCTCTCGGTCCAGCAGGACACTGCCACACCCCGCGCAGTCCACCCGCCGCCCGGCCGCGCGCAATCCCTGCGACGGACAACAATAACAAGGTGCGTCTCCCGCGAGTGTCGGAGGCCGCACGAACCAAACGAATGACGGGCGGTGCAACGAGCAGCTGTGTTGTGCGTCTGACCCACGTGGCGGCGCGCCGCACTGCGCGTCGCCTTCGAGGTGGAAGGACGTGCTTTGCGTCAAATGTGCCACCGAAAATGGCGATTGCGTGTATTGGGAGGAGAGGCGAATCCTTCTTGTGCCGTGCGGCTACAGTATAAGGACGCCAACGGCCATACCATGTTGAATACACCGGTTCTCGTCCGATCACCGAAGTTAAGCAACATCGGGCCCGGTTAGTACTTGGATGGGTGACCGCCTGGGAACACCGGGTGCTGTTGGCTCCCTCTCTTCTTTCAAATTTTATGTCTCTACACCTGCCAGCCCTCTTTTCATACAAACTCTCAGGTGCGACAAAGATGCTTCCACAAGCATTTTAAACTACTGTATTAAACGAAAGATGCGAAATTACAGTAATGAACTCAGTTTGTACAAGAATGCGCGGAGGAAGAGTGATAGGAACTCGTTGAAAATAACGAAACACTGCGAATCGACAGATGTGCTCTTGAAATGCGTCAGAGCCTACTGTTTTGTAGGAGCGCTAAATTCCAAAAACTAACTACATTAAAAAAAAAAAAAACCTGTTCCCGTCCGACCACCGAAGATAAGCAACAACGTTTATATTCGGATCGGCGACCGCCTGGGAACTCTGGCTGTCTTCATTTCTTGCTTTCTTGTCGCTACCCCTGCCAGCCGTTTTTTCATGCTACCTTTCTCATGTGACAAAGATGCTTCCATACTGATTTTAAACTATCGTAAGATACGATATTAAGGAACTCAGTTTGAAAAGAGTGCGCCAAGGAAGACTTCCAAAGAGTCTCTGGAAATAACAAAACAGTATGAAGTGACAGAAATGTTGTGAAATACGTCAGGGCATATTGTTTTGTAGCAGTGCACAACGGCAAATTTGTAAACAAAAATTTACCTTTCGTCGCTACAAGAGATGGATACTTTGTCGAAAAGCCTGTGTCTTGTGTGCATGTTTTCGCACCTTTCCACGGCACGGCGCGGCACAGAGCTGCTCTGGTAGCTCCGAACGGCCGCACACGTCGCCTCGGACACGCCGGTTCGGCCCGCGCCCATCTCGCAGATGTTCCTCGTGCTTGTGCTGTCATATGGACCGCGACCCGAGCGGCAGCGAGCGGCAGTCGAGCAAAGTCGGGACAAGTCGGGACGGAAGGTGACAGCCGATTATGCACCGTGCGAATTACGCAAATATCTAGAAGCGCGACGCGTGTCAGGCAGGTGAGAACGCTTCTCTCGGTCCAGCAGGACACTGCCACACCCCGCGCAGTCCACCCGCCGCCCGGCCGCGCGCAATCCCTGCGACGGACAACAATAACAAGGTGCGTCTCCCGCGAGTGTCGGAGGCCGCACGAACCAAACGAATGACGGGCGGTGCAACGAGCAGCTGTGTTGTGCGTCTGACCCACGTGGCGGCGCGCCGCACTGCGCGTCGCCTTCGAGGTGGAAGGACGTGCTTTGCGTCAAATGTGCCACCGAAAATGGCGATTGCGTGTATTGGGAGGAGAGGCGAATCCTTCTTGTGCCGTGCGGCTACAGTATAAGGACGCCAACGGCCATACCATGTTGAATACACCGGTTCTCGTCCGATCACCGAAGTTAAGCAACATCGGGCCCGGTTAGTACTTGGATGGGTGACCGCCTGGGAACACCGGGTGCTGTTGGCTCCCTCTCTTCTTTCAAATTTTATGTCTCTACACCTGCCAGCCCTCTTTTCATACAAACTCTCAGGTGCGACAAAGATGCTTCCACAAGCATTTTAAACTACTGTATTAAACGAAAGATGCGAAATTACAGTAATGAACTCAGTTTGTACAAGAATGCGCGGAGGAAGAGTGATAGGAACTCGTTGAAAATAACGAAACACTGCGAATCGACAGATGTGCTCTTGAAATGCGTCAGAGCCTACTGTTTTGTAGGAGCGCTAAATTCCAAAAACTAACTACATTAAAAAAAAAAAAAACCTGTTCCCGTCCGACCACCGAAGATAAGCAACAACGTTTATATTCGGATCGGCGACCGCCTGGGAACTCTGGCTGTCTTCATTTCTTGCTTTCTTGTCGCTACCCCTGCCAGCCGTTTTTTCATGCTACCTTTCTCATGTGACAAAGATGCTTCCATACTGATTTTAAACTATCGTAAGATACGATATTAAGGAACTCAGTTTGAAAAGAGTGCGCCAAGGAAGACTTCCAAAGAGTCTCTGGAAATAACAAAACAGTATGAAGTGACAGAAATGTTGTGAAATACGTCAGGGCATATTGTTTTGTAGCAGTGCACAACGGAAAATTTGTAAACAAAAATTTACCTTTCGTCGCTACAAGAGATGGATACTTTGTCGAAAAGCCTGTGTCTTGTGTGCATGTTTTCGCACCTTTCCACGGCACGGCGCGGCACAGAGCTGCTCTGGTAGCTCCGAACGGCCGCACACGTCGCCTCGGACACGCCGGTTCGGCCCGCGCCCATCTCGCAGATGTTCCTCGTGCTTGTGCTGTCATATGGACCGCGACCCGAGCGGCAGCGAGCGGCAGTCGAGCAAAGTCGGGACAAGTCGGGACGGAAGGTGACAGCCGATTATGCACCGTGCGAATTACGCAAATATCTAGAAGCGCGACGCGTGTCAGGCAGGTGAGAACGCTTCTCTCGGTCCAGCAGGACACTGCCACACCCCGCGCAGTCCACCCGCCGCCCGGCCGCGCGCAATCCCTGCGACGGACAACAATAACAAGGTGCGTCTCCCGCGAGTGTCGGAGGCCGCACGAACCAAACGAATGACGGGCGGTGCAACGAGCAGCTGTGTTGTGCGTCTGACCCACGTGGCGGCGCGCCGCACTGCGCGTCGCCTTCGAGGTGGAAGGACGTGCTTTGCGTCAAATGTGCCACCGAAAATGGCGATTGCGTGTATTGGGAGGAGAGGCGAATCCTTCTTGTGCCGTGCGGCTACAGTATAAGGACGCCAACGGCCATACCATGTTGAATACACCGGTTCTCGTCCGATCACCGAAGTTAAGCAACATCGGGCCCGGTTAGTACTTGGATGGGTGACCGCCTGGGAACACCGGGTGCTGTTGGCTCCCTCTCTTCTTTCAAATTTTATGTCTCTACACCTGCCAGCCCTCTTTTCATACAAACTCTCAGGTGCGACAAAGATGCTTCCACAAGCATTTTAAACTACTGTATTAAACGAAAGATGCGAAATTACAGTAATGAACTCAGTTTGTACAAGAATGCGCGGAGGAAGAGTGATAGGAACTCGTTGAAAATAACGAAACACTGCGAATCGACAGATGTGCTCTTGAAATGCGTCAGAGCCTACTGTTTTGTAGGAGCGCTAAATTCCAAAAACTAACTACATTAAAAAAAAAAAAAACCTGTTCCCGTCCGACCACCGAAGATAAGCAACAACGTTTATATTCGGATCGGCGACCGCCTGGGAACTCTGGCTGTCTTCATTTCTTGCTTTCTTGTCGCTACCCCTGCCAGCCGTTTTTTCATGCTACCTTTCTCATGTGACAAAGATGCTTCCATACTGATTTTAAACTATCGTAAGATACGATATTAAGGAACTCAGTTTGAAAAGAGTGCGCCAAGGAAGACTTCCAAAGAGTCTCTGGAAATAACAAAACAGTATGAAGTGACAGAAATGTTGTGAAATACGTCAGGGCATATTGTTTTGTAGCAGTGCACAACGGCAAATTTGTAAACAAAAATTTACCTTTCGTCGCTACAAGAGATGGATACTTTGTCGAAAAGCCTGTGTCTTGTGTGCATGTTTTCGCACCTTTCCACGGCACGGCGCGGCACAGAGCTGCTCTGGTAGCTCCGAACGGCCGCACACGTCGCCTCGGACACGCCGGTTCGGCCCGCGCCCATCTCGCAGATGTTCCTCGTGCTTGTGCTGTCATATGGACCGCGACCCGAGCGGCAGCGAGCGGCAGTCGAGCAAAGTCGGGACAAGTCGGGACGGAAGGTGACAGCCGATTATGCACCGTGCGAATTACGCAAATATCTAGAAGCGCGACGCGTGTCAGGCAGGTGAGAACGCTTCTCTCGGTCCAGCAGGACACTGCCACACCCCGCGCAGTCCACCCGCCGCCCGGCCGCGCGCAATCCCTGCGACGGACAACAATAACAAGGTGCGTCTCCCGCGAGTGTCGGAGGCCGCACGAACCAAACGAATGACGGGCGGTGCAACGAGCAGCTGTGTTGTGCGTCTGACCCACGTGGCGGCGCGCCGCACTGCGCGTCGCCTTCGAGGTGGAAGGACGTGCTTTGCGTCAAATGTGCCACCGAAAATGGCGATTGCGTGTATTGGGAGGAGAGGCGAATCCTTCTTGTGCCGTGCGGCTACAGTATAAGGACGCCAACGGCCATACCATGTTGAATACACCGGTTCTCGTCCGATCACCGAAGTTAAGCAACATCGGGCCCGGTTAGTACTTGGATGGGTGACCGCCTGGGAACACCGGGTGCTGTTGGCTCCCTCTCTTCTTTCAAATTTTATGTCTCTACACCTGCCAGCCCTCTTTTCATACAAACTCTCAGGTGCGACAAAGATGCTTCCACAAGCATTTTAAACTACTGTATTAAACGAAAGATGCGAAATTACAGTAATGAACTCAGTTTGTACAAGAATGCGCGGAGGAAGAGTGATAGGAACTCGTTGAAAATAACGAAACACTGCGAATCGACAGATGTGCTCTTGAAATGCGTCAGAGCCTACTGTTTTGTAGGAGCGCTAAATTCCAAAAACTAACTACATTAAAAAAAAAAAAAAACCTGTTCCCGTCCGACCACCGAAGATAAGCAACAACGTTTATATTCGGATCGGCGACCGCCTGGGAACTCTGGCTGTCTTCATTTCTTGCTTTCTTGTCGCTACCCCTGCCAGCCGTTTTTTCATGCTACCTTTCTCATGTGACAAAGATGCTTCCATACTGATTTTAAACTATCGTAAGATACGATATTAAGGAACTCAGTTTGAAAAGAGTGCGCCAAGGAAGACTTCCAAAGAGTCTCTGGAAATAACAAAACAGTATGAAGTGACAGAAATGTTGTGAAATACGTCAGGGCATATTGTTTTGTAGCAGTGCACAACGGAAAATTTGTAAACAAAAATTTACCTTTCGTCGCTACAAGAGATGGATACTTTGTCGAAAAGCCTGTGTCTTGTGTGCATGTTTTCGCACCTTTCCACGGCACGGCGCGGCACAGAGCTGCTCTGGTAGCTCCGAACGGCCGCACACGTCGCCTCGGACACGCCGGTTCGGCCCGCGCCCATCTCGCAGATGTTCCTCGTGCTTGTGCTGTCATATGGACCGCGACCCGAGCGGCAGCGAGCGGCAGTCGAGCAAAGTCGGGACAAGTCGGGACGGAAGGTGACAGCCGATTATGCACCGTGCGAATTACGCAAATATCTAGAAGCGCGACGCGTGTCAGGCAGGTGAGAACGCTTCTCTCGGTCCAGCAGGACACTGCCACACCCCGCGCAGTCCACCCGCCGCCCGGCCGCGCGCAATCCCTGCGACGGACAACAATAACAAGGTGCGTCTCCCGCGAGTGTCGGAGGCCGCACGAACCAAACGAATGACGGGCGGTGCAACGAGCAGCTGTGTTGTGCGTCTGACCCACGTGGCGGCGCGCCGCACTGCGCGTCGCCTTCGAGGTGGAAGGACGTGCTTTGCGTCAAATGTGCCACCGAAAATGGCGATTGCGTGTATTGGGAGGAGAGGCGAATCCTTCTTGTGCCGTGCGGCTACAGTATAAGGACGCCAACGGCCATACCATGTTGAATACACCGGTTCTCGTCCGATCACCGAAGTTAAGCAACATCGGGCCCGGTTAGTACTTGGATGGGTGACCGCCTGGGAACACCGGGTGCTGTTGGCTCCCTCTCTTCTTTCAAATTTTATGTCTCTACACCTGCCAGCCCTCTTTTCATACAAACTCTCAGGTGCGACAAAGATGCTTCCACAAGCATTTTAAACTACTGTATTAAACGAAAGATGCGAAATTACAGTAATGAACTCAGTTTGTACAAGAATGCGCGGAGGAAGAGTGATAGGAACTCGTTGAAAATAACGAAACACTGCGAATCGACAGATGTGCTCTTGAAATGCGTCAGAGCCTACTGTTTTGTAGGAGCGCTAAATTCCAAAAACTAACTACATTAAAAAAAAAAAAACCTGTTCCCGTCCGACCACCGAAGATAAGCAACAACGTTTATATTCGGATCGGCGACCGCCTGGGAACTCTGGCTGTCTTCATTTCTTGCTTTCTTGTCGCTACCCCTGCCAGCCGTTTTTTCATGCTACCTTTCTCATGTGACAAAGATGCTTCGATACTGATTTTAAACTATCGTAAGGTACGATATTAAGGAACTCAGTTTGAAAAGAGTGCGCCAAGGAAGACTTCCAAAGAGTCTCTGGAAATAACAAAACAGTATGAAGTGACAGAAATGTTGTGAAATACGTCAGGGCATATTGTTTTGTAGCAGTGCACAACGGCAAATTTGTAAACAAAAATTTACCTTTCGTCGCTACAAGAGATGGATACTTTGTCGAAAAGCCTGTGTCTTGTGTGCATGTTTTCGCACCTTTCCACGGCACGGCGCGGCACAGAGCTGCTCTGGTAGCTCCGAACGGCCGCACACGTCGCCTCGGACACGCCGGTTCGGCCCGCGCCCATCTCGCAGATGTTCCTCGTGCTTGTGCTGTCATATGGACCGCGACCCGAGCGGCAGCGAGCGGCAGTCGAGCAAAGTCGGGACAAGTCGGGACGGAAGGTGACAGCCGATTATGCACCGTGCGAATTACGCAAATATCTAGAAGCGCGACGCGTGTCAGGCAGGTGAGAACGCTTCTCTCGGTCCAGCAGGACACTGCCACACCCCGCGCAGTCCACCCGCCGCCCGGCCGCGCGCAATCCCTGCGACGGACAACAATAACAAGGTGCGTCTCCCGCGAGTGTCGGAGGCCGCACGAACCAAACGAATGACGGGCGGTGCAACGAGCAGCTGTGTTGTGCGTCTGACCCACGTGGCGGCGCGCCGCACTGCGCGTCGCCTTCGAGGTGGAAGGACGTGCTTTGCGTCAAATGTGCCACCGAAAATGGCGATTGCGTGTATTGGGAGGAGAGGCGAATCCTTCTTGTGCCGTGCGGCTACAGTATAAGGACGCCAACGGCCATACCATGTTGAATACACCGGTTCTCGTCCGATCACCGAAGTTAAGCAACATCGGGCCCGGTTAGTACTTGGATGGGTGACCGCCTGGGAACACCGGGTGCTGTTGGCTCCCTCTCTTCTTTCAAATTTTATGTCTCTACACCTGCCAGCCCTCTTTTCATACAAACTCTCAGGTGCGACAAAGATGCTTCCACAAGCATTTTAAACTACTGTATTAAACGAAAGATGCGAAATTACAGTAATGAACTCAGTTTGTACAAGAATGCGCGGAGGAAGAGTGATAGGAACTCGTTGAAAATAACGAAACACTGCGAATCGACAGATGTGCTCTTGAAATGCGTCAGAGCCTACTGTTTTGTAGGAGCGCTAAATTCCAAAAACTAACTACATTAAAAAAAAAAAAACCTGTTCCCGTCCGACCACCGAAGATAAGCAACAACGTTTATATTCGGATCGGCGACCGCCTGGGAACTCTGGCTGTCTTCATTTCTTGCTTTCTTGTCGCTACCCCTGCCAGCCGTTTTTTCATGCTACCTTTCTCATGTGACAAAGATGCTTCCATACTGATTTTAAACTATCGTAAGATACGATATTAAGGAACTCAGTTTGAAAAGAGTGCGCCAAGGAAGACTTCCAAAGAGTCTCTGGAAATAACAAAACAGTATGAAGTGACAGAAATGTTGTGAAATACGTCAGGGCATATTGTTTTGTAGCAGTGCACAACGGCAAATTTGTAAACAAAAATTTACCTTTCGTCGCTACAAGAGATGGATACTTTGTCGAAAAGCCTGTGTCTTGTGTGCATGTTTTCGCACCTTTCCACGGCACGGCGCGGCACAGAGCTGCTCTGGTAGCTCCGAACGGCCGCACACGTCGCCTCGGACACGCCGGTTCGGCCCGCGCCCATCTCGCAGATGTTCCTCGTGCTTGTGCTGTCATATGGACCGCGACCCGAGCGGCAGCGAGCGGCAGTCGAGCAAAGTCGGGACAAGTCGGGACGGAAGGTGACAGCCGATTATGCACCGTGCGAATTACGCAAATATCTAGAAGCGCGACGCGTGTCAGGCAGGTGAGAACGCTTCTCTCGGTCCAGCAGGACACTGCCACACCCCGCGCAGTCCACCCGCCGCCCGGCCGCGCGCAATCCCTGCGACGGACAACAATAACAAGGTGCGTCTCCCGCGAGTGTCGGAGGCCGCACGAACCAAACGAATGACGGGCGGTGCAACGAGCAGCTGTGTTGTGCGTCTGACCCACGTGGCGGCGCGCCGCACTGCGCGTCGCCTTCGAGGTGGAAGGACGTGCTTTGCGTCAAATGTGCCACCGAAAATGGCGATTGCGTGTATTGGGAGGAGAGGCGAATCCTTCTTGTGCCGTGCGGCTACAGTATAAGGACGCCAACGGCCATACCATGTTGAATACACCGGTTCTCGTCCGATCACCGAAGTTAAGCAACATCGGGCCCGGTTAGTACTTGGATGGGTGACCGCCTGGGAACACCGGGTGCTGTTGGCTCCCTCTCTTCTTTCAAATTTTATGTCTCTACACCTGCCAGCCCTCTTTTCATACAAACTCTCAGGTGCGACAAAGATGCTTCCACAAGCATTTTAAACTACTGTATTAAACGAAAGATGCGAAATTACAGTAATGAACTCAGTTTGTACAAGAATGCGCGGAGGAAGAGTGATAGGAACTCGTTGAAAATAACGAAACACTGCGAATCGACAGATGTGCTCTTGAAATGCGTCAGAGCCTACTGTTTTGTAGGAGCGCTAAATTCCAAAAACTAACTACATTAAAAAAAAAAAAAACCTGTTCCCGTCCGACCACCGAAGATAAGCAACAACGTTTATATTCGGATCGGCGACCGCCTGGGAACTCTGGCTGTCTTCATTTCTTGCTTTCTTGTCGCTACCCCTGCCAGCCGTTTTTTCATGCTACCTTTCTCATGTGACAAAGATGCTTCCATACTGATTTTAAACTATCGTAAGATACGATATTAAGGAACTCAGTTTGAAAAGAGTGCGCCAAGGAAGACTTCCAAAGAGTCTCTGGAAATAACAAAACAGTATGAAGTGACAGAAATGTTGTGAAATACGTCAGGGCATATTGTTTTGTAG
>NW_026062680.1:20000-22500 GCF_023897955.1 Schistocerca gregaria | reverse complement strand
GACGGCTCACGCTGATTCCCGGCAGAGGGAGGAGGGGGGGGGGGGGGGGGGCCAACATGCAATACTTTCGTCCGTACCTACCTACCACATGTCTGTACGGCGTACAACAGTGCAATCTCGCTGTAATGGGGAGACGAGACAAGTAGCATCGTGCACAACATATGGCCCTTATGATTCGCCATTGTAGGGCGCAGCCGGTGTACGGTCAAGCATGTGCCACATTATGTCACTCAGTACGTAACGACGGATGATCAGTGTGGGTTACGCGTACATCAGCGGACAGTCCACACAGGCCGTACCACAACGTACACTGACTGCATCGACAACCGAATGCAACTGAACAGCTGCAAGGCTCATTTCACAAACAAACGCCTGACCGACCAGCTTGGAAGGGCAGGAGGGGAGGGCGATATTCGTTCTGTAGCGGTACACCCTTCCAGTGGTTAGCGGGACTGTGTAGAAAGTACGCAACACTCGAAAGACCTTTATGTGAGGGTACGCACCATGGCATCAAGAAATACACATGACACCAGAGGATCCAAGCAGTGAACTATGTTCAGAGGGTTGCTGTTAGGCAAAGCTACATTCCTGTGACGTTACATGTGACAGTTAAGGTGCAGTGTAAGTTAGGTTAAGGTGCAGCGTAAGTTAGGTTAAGGTGCAGCGTAAGTTAGGTTAAGGTGCAGCGTAAGTTAGGTTAAGGTGCAGCGTAAGTTAGGTTAAGGTGCAGCGTAACTTGGGTTAAGGTGCAGCGTAACTTGGGTTAAGGTGCAGCGTAACTTGGGTTAAGGTGCAGCGTAACTTGGGTTAAGGTGCAGCGTAACTTGGGTTAAGGTGCAGCGTAACTTGGGTTAAGGTGCAGCGTAACTTGGGTTAAGGTGCAGCGTAACTTGGGTTAAGGTGCAGCGTAACTTGGGTTAAGGTGCAGCGTAACTTGGGTTAAGGTGCAGCGTAACTTGGGTTAAGGTGCAGCGTAACTTGGGTTAAGGTGCAGCGTAACTTGGGTTAAGGTGCAGCGTAACTTGGGTTAAGGTGCAGCGTAACTTGGGTTAAGGTGCAGCGTAACTTGGGTTAAGGTGCAGCGTAACTTGGGTTAAGGTGCAGCGTAACTTGGGTTAAGGTGCAGCGTAACTTAGGTTAAGGTGCCAACGTGGGTTAGGTTAAGGGGCCAACGTGGGTTAGGTTAAGGGCCAACGTGGGTTAGGTTAAGGGGCCAACGTGGGTTAGGTTAAGGGCCAACGTGGGTTAGGTTAAGGGCCAACGTGGGTTAGGTTAAGGGCCAACGTGGGTTAGGTTAAGGGCCAACGTGGGTTAGGTTAAGGGCCAACGTGGGTTAGGTTAAGGGCCAACGTGGGTTAGGTTAAGGGCCAACGTGGGTTAGGTTAAGGGCCAACGTGGGTTAGGTTAAGGGCCAACGTGGGTTAGGTTAAGGGCCAACGTGGGTTAGGTTAAGGGCCAACGTGGGTTAGGTTAAGGGCCAACGTGGGTTAGGTTAAGGGCCAACGTGGGTTAGGTTAAGGGCCAACGTGGGTTAGGTTAAGGGCCAACGTGGGTTAGGTTAAGGGCCAACGTGGGTTAGGTTGCCAGAGATGTGTCAAATCAGGATGTACGTTTGGCTGGTGTCAGGTGGTGGGTTGGTTCGATGCCTTTATAAGGAGTGTGGCCAAAGGGTATTTTATTACTTGTACCTTTTGTGTTGTGGCGTGGCGTTGCGTCCTGTGTTGATACTGGGTGGACCACTGTGGGTGTTGCTGGCTGATTTGAGCTGCGTTGTTTGCGGGTGGTGTGAGACATTCTGTCTTATTAGTGGACGTGACGTTCCTCTTGTCGTTCTTTGGATAGTGTCCTGTGGCAGCGAGGATAAAATGGATGTTGTTGAACGATAGTGCTTTGGTGCTTTCGCTTTGTTACACACAGAGTGGACTGTGAGATAGGGTGACTGGGTCGAGTGCGGTTCACACTGTCCTCCCCAGTTTACAGTATGTATCATCTATGTATGTGGTCCTGCATCATTTACTAAGCAGGGACGTCAGACGACTGAAATATTAGTTATGTACTGATGTAAAGCAGAATGCTTACCTTCCACCAGTGGGCGAGTATCGACTCTGCCCCAGCGTTGCCACCGCAGGAAGCGGTGTCGGAAACACTACCCGCACACCGTCACCACTGTGCGGGGGGACGGACCCTCTATATCCTCAGCGGCGCACTCTTTGCCACCGGGCGTCACGTCTCGCGGCCCGCCGTCCAGAGCATGTATTGGGACAGCGGGACTTTGGCTTTTGGGAGATAACTCTTCATGAAGTGGAAGATATAGGGGTGGACTGCAATGTACGATTGCGGGAAAAGTCCGCCGTACATCCGCTCGAGTTGCGAGTCGGGCGGTGGGGGTGGCGCATTCACAGGTGCGGCTGGAGTGACCGTCGGTCCACCACTTTTGACTCGATTTGCGTCACCTGCCGTGAAGAGGGGGTGCAGCAGGCGTTTTACTCTGGGTCGTCAA
>NW_026062680.1:10000-15000 GCF_023897955.1 Schistocerca gregaria | reverse complement strand
TTCAGCGGGTAGTCTCGCCTGCTCTGAGGTCGTTGTACGAGGTGTCGCACGCCACACCGCCAGCCGGCTGTGCACGCTACCGAGAAAGCACCGGTATGCGAACCGCCAGGCGACGGGCGCGCATCGCACGTTTAAGGAGACGCGGCCGGCCACACAGGCGACCACGACACTCCCAGGCGCCCGAAGCGGGACAAACGCCGCGCGCTTCAGTATACGTAGCCGACCCTCAGCCAGACGTGGCCCGGGAACGGAATCCATGGACCGCAATGTGCGTTCGAAACGTCGATGTTCATGTGTCCTGCAGTTCACATGTCGACGCGCAATTTGCTGCGTTCTTCATCGACCCACGAGCCGAGTGATCCACCGTCCTGGGTGATCTTTATCTTTTCAGTTCTCCACCGTCTCTTTCAAGACAGTTGCAGAGGCGGGACTGAGGCGTTTGACGGCCCCTGTTCCATTACTTTGTGTCCAACGGCCTGACGGCCGATGGGCGTCGTACGGCTCCACACCGGAGCGGACAGGCACTCGGGCGAAAGTCATTCAAAACCGGCGCCAGGCGCCAGGTGCCGCAGGCCAGCCGCTCCAGAGCTTCAGCGCTCGTACCACACAACAACACTTGCGCTAGTTTTGAGAGGCACGCGTGGTTCCGCACGCGGCGCACGGCTACTGCCGTACAGGTAGCGTGTTGCGCGACACGACACGCACATCGAAAGACATGCAGTCTAGTCGGTAATGATCCTTCCGCAGGTTCACCTACGGAAACCTTGTTACGACTTTTACTTCCTCTAAATGATCAAGTTTGGTCATCTTTCCGGTAGCATCGGCAACGACAGAGTCGATGCCGCGTACCAGTCCGAAGACCTCACTAAATCATTCAATCGGTAGTAGCGACGGGCGGTGTGTACAAAGGGCAGGGACGTAATCAACGCGAGCTTATGACTCGCGCTTACTGGGAATTCCTCGTTCATGGGGAACAATTGCAAGCCCCAATCCCTAGCACGAAGGAGGTTCAGCGGGTTACCCCGACCTTTCGGCCTAGGAAGACACGCTGATTCCTTCAGTGTAGCGCGCGTGCGGCCCAGAACATCTAAGGGCATCACCGACCTGTTATTGCTCAATCTCGTGCGGCTAGAAGCCGCCTGTCCCTCTAAGAAGAAAAGTAATCGCTGACAGCACGAAGGATGTCACGCGACTAGTTAGCAGGCTAGAGTCTCGTTCGTTATCGGAATTAACCAGACAAATCGCTCCACCAACTAAGAACGGCCATGCACCACCACCCACCGAATCAAGAAAGAGCTATCAATCTGTCAATCCTTCCGGTGTCCGGGCCTGGTGAGGTTTCCCGTGTTGAGTCAAATTAAGCCGCAGGCTCCACTCCTGGTGGTGCCCTTCCGTCAATTCCTTTAAGTTTCAGCTTTGCAACCATACTTCCCCCGGAACCCAAAAGCTTTGGTTTCCCGGAGGCTGCCCGCCGAGTCATCGGAGGAACTGCGGCGGATCGCTGGCTGGCATCGTTTATGGTTAGAACTAGGGCGGTATCTGATCGCCTTCGAACCTCTAACTTTCGTTCTTGATTAATGAAAACATACTTGGCAAATGCTTTCGCTTCTGTTCGTCTTGCGACGATCCAAGAATTTCACCTCTAACGTCGCAATACGAATGCCCCCGCCTGTCCCTATTAATCATTACCTCGGGTTCCGAAAACCAACAAAATAGAACCGAGGTCCTATTCCATTATTCCATGCACACAGTATTCAGGCGGGCTTGCCTGCTTTAAGCACTCTAATTTGTTCAAAGTAAACGTGCCGGCCCACCGAGACACTCAACTAAGAGCACCCTGGTAGGATTTCAACGGGGTCCGCCTCGGGACGCGCAAGCACGCCTTCGGCTCGCCCCACCGGCAGGACGTCCCACGATACATGCCAGTTAAACACCGACGGGCGGTGAACCAACAGCGTGGGACACAAATCCAACTACGAGCTTTTTAACCGCAACAACTTTAATATACGCTATTGGAGCTGGAATTACCGCGGCTGCTGGCACCAGACTTGCCCTCCAATAGATACTCGTTAAAGGATTTAAAGTGTACTCATTCCGATTACGGGGCCTCGGATGAGTCCCGTATCGTTATTTTTCGTCACTACCTCCCCGTGCCGGGAGTGGGTAATTTGCGCGCCTGCTGCCTTCCTTGGATGTGGTAGCCGTTTCTCAGGCTCCCTCTCCGGAATCAAACCCTGATTCCCCGTTACCCGTTACAACCATGGTAGGCGCAGAACCTACCATCGACAGTTGATAAGGCAGACATTTGAAAGATGCGTCGCCGGTACGAGGACCGTGCGATCAGCCCAAAGTTATTCAGAGTCACCAAGGCAAACGGACCAGACGAGCCAATCCGATTGGTTTTGATCTAATAAAAGCGTCCCTTCCATCTCTGGTCGGGACTCTGTTTGCATGTATTAGCTCTAGAATTACCACAGTTATCCAAGTAACGTGGGTACGATCTAAGGAACCATAACTGATTTAATGAGCCATTCGCGGTTTCACCTTAATGCGGCTTGTACTGAGACATGCATGGCTTAATCTTTGAGACAAGCATATGACTACTGGCAGGATCAACCAGGGAGCTGCGTCAACGAGAGCTGAGCAGCCGGCCGCCCGGGAGTGTGTCCCGAGGGCCCGCGCGAACACGCAAGCGTCCGCTCAATTATTCTGCAAACAGGAGGAGGCTGAGCTCCCCTGCACGATACACCTCGAAACCCTCTCAGGTCCCGGCGGCGCGCAGCGCCGTCCTAAGTACTTGGTCGGGTTCGAGAGAGGCGCAATCGCCCGGAGATGGGCGAGTAGACGCTTTCAGTGCGAACACCCGTGCTCCCAACTGAGCTTGCCGCTGCCGACAGAGGCCCGGGAGCGTGCTGTCGTGGCATTGCCGGCGGGAAACAACACGCGCCACCTACGGTGACCGGCAGCTCCAACGCCAGCGCCACAGAAGGGCAAAGCCCCACTTGGGTGCAGAAGCGAACTCTCCCAGCACAGCGCACGCGCCAACACGTCCGCAGAGCTGCGATACAAACCACCTGCGAGAACCGCTGGGGGCGACCGAGCAGCAGACGGCGTCGCGACGCCGAGTGCCGGGCGGCGGCGCATCCTCAACGCACACAGTCCGCAATCGGACCAGCACACTGCAGATGTCCACCGCGCTTCGCACCGGGCTCGGCAGAACCCACTTTGGCCGCCTGGCGCCGCGCGCAGGGTGCGCCGGCGCATAGCTGGGACGCCAGCCGGGCCCGTCGGCCGGCGCTCCTGCCACTGGGCGCCCCCCACCAGCCGGCTGTAGTGCGTGCGCTCACGCAGCGCGCGGCCAGCACGCCGGGCGGCCCCCCCTCACCGGCCGGGGACTGTCCCGCCAAGCCACAGCCTCGTATCGCTTCATACCCACATGGCCAACTCAGGTTCGGGGGCATGGCGGGTACCGCCGAAACAACCGGTTCATAGATGTACCGATCGTCGCTATCACCGATGCACCTGCAGCGCGAACAACCGCTCAACAACTGATTTCCAGTTCATTTGCGGATCTTTGGCAGCAAACGTATACGTCAATCTACATTTGCGAAATCTACGATTCTGGCATGCCTGCATGTTATGTGTCACGACACGCTACATCAGCCCACATACACACTGCGGCATGTACACGAGAGAACACGTGGAAGATGGTCCGCGCACGTGTGCAATGTCCCTTGCGCGGTCGACTGTCAACCGGCCTCTGTAGCATGTCGCAGATGTGGAACGCGGTCCACCGTGCTATCATGTTGTGTGGGGCAATACGATTAAATAGGAAAACCCTCGTCGCTACATCAACAGACGGCTCACGCTGATTCCCGGCAGAGGGAGGAGGGGGGGGGGGGGGGGGGGGGGGGGCCAACATGCAATACTTTCGTCCGTACCTACCTACCACATGTCTGTACGGCGTACAACAGTGCAATCTCGCTGTAATGGGGAGACGAGACAAGTAGCATCGTGCACAACATATGGCCCTTATGATTCGCCATTGTAGGGCGCAGCCGGTGTACGGTCAAGCATGTGCCACATTATGTCACTCAGTACGTAACGACGGATGATCAGTGTGGGTTACGCGTACATCAGCGGACAGTCCACACAGGCCGTACCACAACGTACACTGACTGCATCGACAACCGAATGCAACTGAACAGCTGCAAGGCTCATTTCACAAACAAACGCCTGACCGACCAGCTTGGAAGGGCAGGAGGGGAGGGCGATATTCGTTCTGTAGCGGTACACCCTTCCAGTGGTTAGCGGGACTGTGTAGAAAGTACGCAACACTCGAAAGACCTTTATGTGAGGGTACGCACCATGGCATCAAGAAATACACATGACACCAGAGGATCCAAGCAGTGAACTATGTTCAGAGGGTTGCTGTTAGGCAAAGCTACATTCCTGTGACGTTACATGTGACAGTTAAGGTGCAGTGTAAGTTAGGTTAAGGTGCAGCGTAAGTTAGGTTAAGGTGCAGCGTAAGTTAGGTTAAGGTGCAGCGTAAGTTAGGTTAAGGTGCAGCGTAAGTTAGGTTAAGGTGCAGCGTAACTTGGGTTAAGGTGCAGCGTAACTTGGGTTAAGGTGCAGCGTAACTTGGGTTAAGGTGCAGCGTAACTTGGGTTAAGGTGCAGCGTAACTTGGGTTAAGGTGCAGCGTAACTTGGGTTAAGGTGCAGCGTAACTTGGGTTAAGGTGCAGCGTAACTTGGGTTAAGGTGCAGCGTAACTTGGGTTAAGGTGCAGCGTAACTTGGGTTAAGGTGCAGCGTAACTTGGGTTAAGGTGCAGCGTAACTTGGGTTAAGGTGCAGCGTAACTTGGGTTAAGGTGCAGCGTAACTTGGGTTAAGGTGCAGCGTAACTTGGGTTAAGGTGCAGCGTAACTTGGGTTAAGGTGCAGCGTAACTTGGGTTAAGGTGCAGCGTAACTTAGGTTAAGGTGCCAACGTGGGTTA
>NW_026062680.1:0-2500 GCF_023897955.1 Schistocerca gregaria | reverse complement strand
GAAAAGTAATCGCTGACAGCACGAAGGATGTCACGCGACTAGTTAGCAGGCTAGAGTCTCGTTCGTTATCGGAATTAACCAGACAAATCGCTCCACCAACTAAGAACGGCCATGCACCACCACCCACCGAATCAAGAAAGAGCTATCAATCTGTCAATCCTTCCGGTGTCCGGGCCTGGTGAGGTTTCCCGTGTTGAGTCAAATTAAGCCGCAGGCTCCACTCCTGGTGGTGCCCTTAACACGCGATCTAGTGTGTTTCAGCTTTGCAACCATACTTCCCCCGGAACCCAAAAGCTTTGGTTTCCCGGAGGCTGCCCGCCGAGTCATCGGAGGAACTGCGGCGGATCGCTGGCTGGCATCGTTTATGGTTAGAACTAGGGCGGTATCTGATCGCCTTCGAACCTCTAACTTTCGTTCTTGATTAATGAAAACATACTTGGCAAATGCTTTCGCTTCTGTTCGTCTTGCGACGATCCAAGAATTTCACCTCTAACGTCGCAATACGAATGCCCCCGCCTGTCCCTATTAATCATTACCTCGGGTTCCGAAAACCAACAAAATAGAACCGAGGTCCTATTCCATTATTCCATGCACACAGTATTCAGGCGGGCTTGCCTGCTTTAAGCACTCTAATTTGTTCAAAGTAAACGTGCCGGCCCACCGAGACACTCAACTAAGAGCACCCTGGTAGGATTTCAACGGGGTCCGCCTCGGGACGCGCAAGCACGCCTTCGGCTCGCCCCACCGGCAGGACGTCCCACGATACATGCCAGTTAAACACCGACGGGCGGTGAACCAACAGCGTGGGACACAAATCCAACTACGAGCTTTTTAACCGCAACAACTTTAATATACGCTATTGGAGCTGGAATTACCGCGGCTGCTGGCACCAGACTTGCCCTCCAATAGATACTCGTTAAAGGATTTAAAGTGTACTCATTCCGATTACGGGGCCTCGGATGAGTCCCGTATCGTTATTTTTCGTCACTACCTCCCCGTGCCGGGAGTGGGTAATTTGCGCGCCTGCTGCCTTCCTTGGATGTGGTAGCCGTTTCTCAGGCTCCCTCTCCGGAATCGAACCCTGATTCCCCGTTACCCGTTACAACCATGGTAGGCGCAGAACCTACCATCGACAGTTGATAAGGCAGACATTTGAAAGATGCGTCGCCGGTACGAGGACCGTGCGATCAGCCCAAAGTTATTCAGAGTCACCAAGGCAAACGGACCAGACGAGCCAATCCGATTGGTTTTGATCTAATAAAAGCGTCCCTTCCATCTCTGGTCGGGACTCTGTTTGCATGTATTAGCTCTAGAATTACCACAGTTATCCAAGTAACGTGGGTACGATCTAAGGAACCATAACTGATTTAATGAGCCATTCGCGGTTTCACCTTAATGCGGCTTGTACTGAGACATGCATGGCTTAATCTTTGAGACAAGCATATGACTACTGGCAGGATCAACCAGGGAGCTGCGTCAACGAGAGCTGAGCAGCCGGCCGCCCGGGAGTGTGTCCCGAGGGCCCGCGCGAACACGCAAGCGTCCGCTCAATTATTCTGCAAACAGGAGGAGGCTGAGCTCCCCTGCACGATACACCTCGAAACCCTCTCAGGTCCCGGCGGCGCGCAGCGCCGTCCTAAGTACTTGGTCGGGTTCGAGAGAGGCGCAATCGCCCGGAGATGGGCGAGTAGACGCTTTCAGTGCGAACACCCGTGCTCCCAACTGAGCTTGCCGCTGCCGACAGAGGCCCGGGAGCGTGCTGTCGTGGCATTGCCGGCGGGAAACAACACGCGCCACCTACGGTGACCGGCAGCTCCAACGCCAGCGCCACAGAAGGGCAAAGCCCCACTTGGGTGCAGAAGCGAACTCTCCCAGCACAGCGCACGCGCCAACACGTCCGCAGAGCTGCGATACAAACCACCTGCGAGAACCGCTGGGGGCGACCGAGCAGCAGACGGCGTCGCGACGCCGAGTGCCGGGCGGCGGCGCATCCTCAACGCACACAGTCCGCAATCGGACCAGCACACTGCAGATGTCCACCGCGCTTCGCACCGGGCTCGGCAGAACCCACTTTGGCCGCCTGGCGCCGCGCGCAGGGTGCGCCGGCGCATAGCTGGGACGCCAGCCGGGCCCGTCGGCCGGCGCTCCTGCCACTGGGCGCCCCCCACCAGCCGGCTGTAGTGCGTGCGCTCACGCAGCGCGCGGCCAGCACGCCGGGCGGCCCCCCCTCACCGGCCGGGGACTGTCCCGCCAAGCCACAGCCTCGTATCGCTTCATACCCACATGGCCAACTCAGGTTCGGGGGCATGGCGGGTACCGCCGAAACAACCGGTTCATAGATGTACCGATCGTCGCTATCACCGATGCACCTGCAGCGCGAACAACCGCTCAACAACTGATTTCCAGTTCATTTGCGGATCTTTGGCAGCAAACGTATACGTCAATCTACATTTGCGAAATCTACGATTCTGGCATGCCTGCATAACACGCGATCTAGTGT
>NW_026062679.1:0-129672 GCF_023897955.1 Schistocerca gregaria | reverse complement strand
ACACACGCGAGACAGATATTCGTTTGGTTCGTGCGGCCTCCGACACTCGCGGGAGACGCACCTTGTTATCGTTATCCGGCGCAGGGCTTGCGCGCGGCCGGGCGGCTTGGGGGACTGCGCGGGGTGTGGCAGTGTCGTGCTGGACCGAGGGAAGCGTTCTTACCTGCCTGACACGCGTCGCGCTTCCAGATATTTGCGTAATTCGCACGGTGCATTCTCGGCTGTCCCCTTCCGTCCCGACTTGTCCCGACTTTGCTCGACTGCCGCTCGCTGCCGCTCGGGTCGCGGTCCGTATGACAGCACAAGCACGAGAATCATCTGCGAGATGGGCGCGGGCCGAACCGGCGTGTCCGAGGCGCCGTGTGCGGCCGTTCGGAGCTACCAGAGCAGCTCTGTGCTGCGCCGTGCCGTGGAAAGGTGCGAAAACATGCACACAAGACACAGGCTGTTGGACAAAGTATCCCTCTCTTGTAGCGACGAAAGGTAAATTTTTGTTTACAAATTTGCCTTTGTGCACTGCTACAAAACAATATGCCCTGACGTTTTTCACAACATTTCTGTCACTTCATACTGTTTTGTTATTTCCAGAGACTCTTTGGAAGTCTTCCTTGGCGCACTCTTTTCAAACTGAGTTCCTTAATATCGTATCTTACGATAGTTTAAAATCAGTATGGAAGCATCTTTGTCACATGAGAAAGGTAGCATGAAAAAAGGGCTGGCAGGGGTAGCGACAAGAAAGCAAGAAATGAAGACAGCCAGAGTTCCCAGGCGGTCGCCGATCCGAATACTAACGTTGTTGCTTATCTTCGGTGGTCGGACAGGAACAGGTTTTTTTTAATGTAGTTAGTTTTTGGAATTTAGCGCTCCTACAAAACAGTAGGCTCTGACGCATTTCAAGAGCACATCTGTCGATTCGCAGTGTTTCGTTATTTTCAACGACTTCCTAGCACTCTTCCTCCGCGCTTTCTTGTTCAAACTGAGTTCATTACTGTAATTTCGCATCTTACGTTTAATACAGTAGTTTAAAATGCTTGTGGAAGCATCTTTGTCGCACCTGAGAGTTTGTATGAAAAGAGGGCTGGCAGGTGTAGTGACGTACAATCTAAAAAGAGAGAGGGAGCCAACAGCACCCGGTGTTCCCAGGCGGTCACCCATCCAAGTACTAACCGGGCCCGATGTTGCTTAACTTCGGTGATCGGACGAGAACCGGTGTATTCAACATGGTATGGCCGTTGGCGTCCTTATACTGTAGCTGCACGGCAGAAGAAGGCTTCGCCTCTCCTCCTAACACACGCAATCGCTGTTTTCGGTGGCACATTTGACGCAAAGCACGTCCTTCCACCTCGAAGGCGACGCGCCGCCACGTGGGTCGGACGCACAACACAGCTGCTCGTTGCACCGCCTGTCATTCGTTTGGTTCGTGCGGCCTCCGACACTCGCGGGAGACGCACCTTGTTATCGTTATCCGGCGCAGGGCTTGCGCGCGGCCGGGCGGCTTGGGGACTGCGCGGGGTGTGGCAGTGTCGTGCTGGACCGAGGGAAGCGTTCTTACCTGCCTGACACGCGTCGCGCTTCCAGATATTTGCGTAATTCGCACGGTGCATTCTCGGCTGTCCCCTTCCGTCCCGACTTGTCCCGACTTTGCTCGACTGCCGCTCGCTGCCGCTCGGGTCGCGGTCCGTATGACAGCACAAGCACGAGAATCATCTGCGAGATGGGCGCGGGCCGAACCGGCGTGTCCGAGGCGCCGTGTGCGGCCGTTCGGAGCTACCAGAGCAGCTCTGTGCTGCGCCGTGCCGTGGAAAGGTGCGAAAACATGCACACAAGACACAGGCTGTTGGACAAAGTATCCCTCTCTTGTAGCGACGAAAGGTAAATTTTTGTTTACAAATTTGCCTTTGTGCACTGCTACAAAACAATATGCCCTGACGTTTTTCACAACATTTCTGTCACTTCATACTGTTTTGTTATTTCCAGAGACTCTTTGGAAGTCTTCCTTGGCGCACTCTTTTCAAACTGAGTTCCTTAATATCGTATCTTACGATAGTTTAAAATCAGTATGGAAGCATCTTTGTCACATGAGAAAGGTAGCATGAAAAAAGGGCTGGCAGGGGTAGCGACAAGAAAGCAAGAAATGAAGACAGCCAGAGTTCCCAGGCGGTCGCCGATCCGAATACTAACGTTGTTGCTTATCTTCGGTGGTCGGACAGGAACAGGTTTTTTTTTAATGTAGTTAGTTTTTGGAATTTAGCGCTCCTACAAAACAGTAGGCTCTGACGCATTTCAAGAGCACATCTGTCGATTCGCAGTGTTTCGTTATTTTCAACGACTTCCTAGCACTCTTCCTCCGCGCTTTCTTGTTCAAACTGAGTTCATTACTGTAATTTCGCATCTTACGTTTAATACAGTAGTTTAAAATGCTTGTGGAAGCATCTTTGTCGCACCTGAGAGTTTGTATGAAAAGAGGGCTGGCAGGTGTAGTGACGTACAATCTAAAAAGAGAGAGGGAGCCAACAGCACCCGGTGTTCCCAGGCGGTCACCCATCCAAGTACTAACCGGGCCCGATGTTGCTTAACTTCGGTGATCGGACGAGAACCGGTGTATTCAACATGGTATGGCCGTTGGCGTCCTTATACTGTAGCTGCACGGCAGAAGAAGGCTTCGCCTCTCCTCCTAACACACGCAATCGCTGTTTTCGGTGGCACATTTGACGCAAAGCACGTCCTTCCACCTCGAAGGCGACGCGCCGCCACGTGGGTCGGACGCACAACACAGCTGCTCGTTGCACCGCCTGTCATTCGTTTGGTTCGTGCGGCCTCCGACACTCGCGGGAGACGCACCTTGTTATCGTTATCCGGCGCAGGGCTTGCGCGCGGCCGGGCGGCTTGGGGACTGCGCGGGGTGTGGCAGTGTCGTGCTGGACCGAGGGAAGCGTTCTCACCTGCCTGACACGCGTCGCGCTTCCAGATATTTGCGTAATTCGCACGGTGCATTCTCGGCTGTCCCCTTCCGTCCCGACTTGTCCCGACTTTGCTCGACTGCCGCTCGCTGCCGCTCGGGTCGCGGTCCGTATGACAGCACAAGCACGAGAATCATCTGCGAGATGGGCGCGGGCCGAACCGGCGTGTCCGAGGCGCCGTGTGCGGCCGTTCGGAGCTACCAGAGCAGCTCTGTGCTGCGCCGTGCCGTGGAAAGGTGCGAAAACATGCACACAAGACACAGGCTGTTGGACAAAGTATCCCTCTCTTGTAGCGACGAAAGGTAAATTTTTGTTTACAAATTTGCCTTTGTGCACTGCTACAAAACAATATGCCCTGACGTTTTTCACAACATTTCTGTCACTTCATACTGTTTTGTTATTTCCAGAGACTCTTTGGAAGTCTTCCTTGGCGCACTCTTTTCAAACTGAGTTCCTTAATATCGTATCTTACGATAGTTTAAAATCAGTATGGAAGCATCTTTGTCACATGAGAAAGGTAGCATGAAAAAAGGGCTGGCAGGGGTAGCGACAAGAAAGCAAGAAATGAAGACAGCCAGAGTTCCCAGGCGGTCGCCGATCCGAATACTAACGTTGTTGCTTATCTTCGGTGGTCGGACAGGAACAGGTTTTTTTTTAATGTAGTTAGTTTTTGGAATTTAGCGCTCCTACAAAACAGTAGGCTCTGACGCATTTCAAGAGCACATCTGTCGATTCGCAGTGTTTCGTTATTTTCAACGACTTCCTAGCACTCTTCCTCCGCGCTTTCTTGTTCAAACTGAGTTCATTACTGTAATTTCGCATCTTACGTTTAATACAGTAGTTTAAAATGCTTGTGGAAGCATCTTTGTCGCACCTGAGAGTTTGTATGAAAAGAGGGCTGGCAGGTGTAGTGACGTACAATCTAAAAAGAGAGAGGGAGCCAACAGCACCCGGTGTTCCCAGGCGGTCACCCATCCAAGTACTAACCGGGCCCGATGTTGCTTAACTTCGGTGATCGGACGAGAACCGGTGTATTCAACATGGTATGGCCGTTGGCGTCCTTATACTGTAGCTGCACGGCAGAAGAAGGCTTCGCCTCTCCTCCTAACACACGCAATCGCTGTTTTCGGTGGCACATTTGACGCAAAGCACGTCCTTCCACCTCGAAGGCGACGCGCCGCCACGTGGGTCGGACGCACAACACAGCTGCTCGTTGCACCGCCTGTCATTCGTTTGGTTCGTGCGGCCTCCGACACTCGCGGGAGACGCACCTTGTTATCGTTATCCGGCGCAGGGCTTGCGCGCGGCCGGGCGGCTTGGGGACTGCGCGGGGTGTGGCAGTGTCGTGCTGGACCGAGGGAAGCGTTCTTACCTGCCTGACACGCGTCGCGCTTCCAGATATTTGCGTAATTCGC
This sequence comes from Schistocerca gregaria, assembly GCF_023897955.1. Taxonomy (NCBI): domain Eukaryota; kingdom Metazoa; phylum Arthropoda; class Insecta; order Orthoptera; family Acrididae; genus Schistocerca; species Schistocerca gregaria. Next base: position 125,297 of record NW_026062679.1, on the reverse strand, counting down.
ACGGTGCATTCTCGGCTGTCCCCTTCCGTCCCGACTTGTCCCGACTTTGCTCGACTGCCGCTCGCTGCCGCTCGGGTCGCGGTCCGTATGACAGCACAAGCACGAGAATCATCTGCGAGATGGGCGCGGGCCGAACCGGCGTGTCCGAGGCGCCGTGTGCGGCCGTTCGGAGCTACCAGAGCAGCTCTGTGCTGCGCCGTGCCGTGGAAAGGTGCGAAAACATGCACACAAGACACAGGCTGTTGGACAAAGTATCCCTCTCTTGTAGCGACGAAAGGTAAATTTTTGTTTACAAATTTGCCTTTGTGCACTGCTACAAAACAATATGCCCTGACGTTTTTCACAACATTTCTGTCACTTCATACTGTTTTGTTATTTCCAGAGACTCTTTGGAAGTCTTCCTTGGCGCACTCTTTTCAAACTGAGTTCCTTAATATCGTATCTTACGATAGTTTAAAATCAGTATGGAAGCATCTTTGTCACATGAGAAAGGTAGCATGAAAAAAGGGCTGGCAGGGGTAGCGACAAGAAAGCAAGAAATGAAGACAGCCAGAGTTCCCAGGCGGTCGCCGATCCGAATACTAACGTTGTTGCTTATCTTCGGTGGTCGGACAGGAACAGGTTTTTTTTTAATGTAGTTAGTTTTTGGAATTTAGCGCTCCTACAAAACAGTAGGCTCTGACGCATTTCAAGAGCACATCTGTCGATTCGCAGTGTTTCGTTATTTTCAACGACTTCCTAGCACTCTTCCTCCGCGCTTTCTTGTTCAAACTGAGTTCATTACTGTAATTTCGCATCTTACGTTTAATACAGTAGTTTAAAATGCTTGTGGAAGCATCTTTGTCGCACCTGAGAGTTTGTATGAAAAGAGGGCTGGCAGGTGTAGTGACGTACAATCTAAAAAGAGAGAGGGAGCCAACAGCACCCGGTGTTCCCAGGCGGTCACCCATCCAAGTACTAACCGGGCCCGATGTTGCTTAACTTCGGTGATCGGACGAGAACCGGTGTATTCAACATGGTATGGCCGTTGGCGTCCTTATACTGTAGCTGCACGGCAGAAGAAGGCTTCGCCTCTCCTCCTAACACACGCAATCGCTGTTTTCGGTGGCACATTTGACGCAAAGCACGTCCTTCCACCTCGAAGGCGACGCGCCGCCACGTGGGTCGGACGCACAACACAGCTGCTCGTTGCACCGCCTGTCATTCGTTTGGTTCGTGCGGCCTCCGACACTCGCGGGAGACGCACCTTGTTATCGTTATCCGGCGCAGGGCTTGCGCGCGGCCGGGCGGCTTGGGGACTGCGCGGGGTGTGGCAGTGTCGTGCTGGACCGAGGGAAGCGTTCTCACCTGCCTGACACGCGTCGCGCTTCCAGATATTTGCGTAATTCGCACGGTGCATTCTCGGCTGTCCCCTTCCGTCCCGACTTGTCCCGACTTTGCTCGACTGCCGCTCGCTGCCGCTCGGGTCGCGGTCCGTATGACAGCACAAGCACGAGAATCATCTGCGAGATGGGCGCGGGCCGAACCGGCGTGTCCGAGGCGCCGTGTGCGGCCGTTCGGAGCTACCAGAGCAGCTCTGTGCTGCGCCGTGCCGTGGAAAGGTGCGAAAACATGCACACAAGACACAGGCTGTTGGACAAAGTATCCCTCTCTTGTAGCGACGAAAGGTAAATTTTTGTTTACAAATTTGCCTTTGTGCACTGCTACAAAACAATATGCCCTGACGTTTTTCACAACATTTCTGTCACTTCATACTGTTTTGTTATTTCCAGAGACTCTTTGGAAGTCTTCCTTGGCGCACTCTTTTCAAACTGAGTTCCTTAATATCGTATCTTACGATAGTTTAAAATCAGTATGGAAGCATCTTTGTCACATGAGAAAGGTAGCATGAAAAAAGGGCTGGCAGGGGTAGCGACAAGAAAGCAAGAAATGAAGACAGCCAGAGTTCCCAGGCGGTCGCCGATCCGAATACTAACGTTGTTGCTTATCTTCGGTGGTCGGACAGGAACAGGTTTTTTTTTAATGTAGTTAGTTTTTGGAATTTAGCGCTCCTACAAAACAGTAGGCTCTGACGCATTTCAAGAGCACATCTGTCGATTCGCAGTGTTTCGTTATTTTCAACGACTTCCTAGCACTCTTCCTCCGCGCTTTCTTGTTCAAACTGAGTTCATTACTGTAATTTCGCATCTTACGTTTAATACAGTAGTTTAAAATGCTTGTGGAAGCATCTTTGTCGCACCTGAGAGTTTGTATGAAAAGAGGGCTGGCAGGTGTAGTGACGTACAATCTAAAAAGAGAGAGGGAGCCAACAGCACCCGGTGTTCCCAGGCGGTCACCCATCCAAGTACTAACCGGGCCCGATGTTGCTTAACTTCGGTGATCGGACGAGAACCGGTGTATTCAACATGGTATGGCCGTTGGCGTCCTTATACTGTAGCTGCACGGCAGAAGAAGGCTTCGCCTCTCCTCCTAACACACGCAATCGCTGTTTTCGGTGGCACATTTGACGCAAAGCACGTCCTTCCACCTCGAAGGCGACGCGCCGCCACGTGGGTCGGACGCACAACACAGCTGCTCGTTGCACCGCCTGTCATTCGTTTGGTTCGTGCGGCCTCCGACACTCGCGGGAGACGCACCTTGTTATCGTTATCCGGCGCAGGGCTTGCGCGCGGCCGGGCGGCTTGGGGACTGCGCGGGGTGTGGCAGTGTCGTGCTGGACCGAGGGAAGCGTTCTCACCTGCCTGACACGCGTCGCGCTTCCAGATATTTGCGTAATTCGCACGGTGCATTCTCGGCTGTCCCCTTCCGTCCCGACTTGTCCCGACTTTGCTCGACTGCCGCTCGCTGCCGCTCGGGTCGCGGTCCGTATGACAGCACAAGCACGAGAATCATCTGCGAGATGGGCGCGGGCCGAACCGGCGTGTCCGAGGCGCCGTGTGCGGCCGTTCGGAGCTACCAGAGCAGCTCTGTGCTGCGCCGTGCCGTGGAAAGGTGCGAAAACATGCACACAAGACACAGGCTGTTGGACAAAGTATCCCTCTCTTGTAGCGACGAAAGGTAAATTTTTGTTTACAAATTTGCCTTTGTGCACTGCTACAAAACAATATGCCCTGACGTTTTTCACAACATTTCTGTCACTTCATACTGTTTTGTTATTTCCAGAGACTCTTTGGAAGTCTTCCTTGGCGCACTCTTTTCAAACTGAGTTCCTTAATATCGTATCTTACGATAGTTTAAAATCAGTATGGAAGCATCTTTGTCACATGAGAAAGGTAGCATGAAAAAAGGGCTGGCAGGGGTAGCGACAAGAAAGCAAGAAATGAAGACAGCCAGAGTTCCCAGGCGGTCGCCGATCCGAATACTAACGTTGTTGCTTATCTTCGGTGGTCGGACAGGAACAGGTTTTTTTTTAATGTAGTTAGTTTTTGGAATTTAGCGCTCCTACAAAACAGTAGGCTCTGACGCATTTCAAGAGCACATCTGTCGATTCGCAGTGTTTCGTTATTTTCAACGACTTCCTAGCACTCTTCCTCCGCGCTTTCTTGTTCAAACTGAGTTCATTACTGTAATTTCGCATCTTACGTTTAATACAGTAGTTTAAAATGCTTGTGGAAGCATCTTTGTCGCACCTGAGAGTTTGTATGAAAAGAGGGCTGGCAGGTGTAGTGACGTACAATCTAAAAAGAGAGAGGGAGCCAACAGCACCCGGTGTTCCCAGGCGGTCACCCATCCAAGTACTAACCGGGCCCGATGTTGCTTAACTTCGGTGATCGGACGAGAACCGGTGTATTCAACATGGTATGGCCGTTGGCGTCCTTATACTGTAGCTGCACGGCAGAAGAAGGCTTCGCCTCTCCTCCTAACACACGCAATCGCTGTTTTCGGTGGCACATTTGACGCAAAGCACGTCCTTCCACCTCGAAGGCGACGCGCCGCCACGTGGGTCGGACGCACAACACAGCTGCTCGTTGCACCGCCTGTCATTCGTTTGGTTCGTGCGGCCTCCGACACTCGCGGGAGACGCACCTTGTTATCGTTATCCGGCGCAGGGCTTGCGCGCGGCCGGGCGGCTTGGGGACTGCGCGGGGTGTGGCAGTGTCGTGCTGGACCGAGGGAAGCGTTCTCACCTGCCTGACACGCGTCGCGCTTCCAGATATTTGCGTAATTCGCACGGTGCATTCTCGGCTGTCCCCTTCCGTCCCGACTTGTCCCGACTTTGCTCGACTGCCGCTCGCTGCCGCTCGGGTCGCGGTCCGTATGACAGCACAAGCACGAGAATCATCTGCGAGATGGGCGCGGGCCGAACCGGCGTGTCCGAGGCGCCGTGTGCGGCCGTTCGGAGCTACCAGAGCAGCTCTGTGCTGCGCCGTGCCGTGGAAAGGTGCGAAAACATGCACACAAGACACAGGCTGTTGGACAAAGTATCCCTCTCTTGTAGCGACGAAAGGTAAATTTTTGTTTACAAATTTGCCTTTGTGCACTGCTACAAAACAATATGCCCTGACGTTTTTCACAACATTTCTGTCACTTCATACTGTTTTGTTATTTCCAGAGACTCTTTGGAAGTCTTCCTTGGCGCACTCTTTTCAAACTGAGTTCCTTAATATCGTATCTTACGATAGTTTAAAATCAGTATGGAAGCATCTTTGTCACATGAGAAAGGTAGCATGAAAAAAGGGCTGGCAGGGGTAGCGACAAGAAAGCAAGAAATGAAGACAGCCAGAGTTCCCAGGCGGTCGCCGATCCGAATACTAACGTTGTTGCTTATCTTCGGTGGTCGGACAGGAACAGGTTTTTTTTAATGTAGTTAGTTTTTGGAATTTAGCGCTCCTACAAAACAGTAGGCTCTGACGCATTTCAAGAGCACATCTGTCGATTCGCAGTGTTTCGTTATTTTCAACGACTTCCTAGCACTCTTCCTCCGCGCTTTCTTGTTCAAACTGAGTTCATTACTGTAATTTCGCATCTTACGTTTAATACAGTAGTTTAAAATGCTTGTGGAAGCATCTTTGTCGCACCTGAGAGTTTGTATGAAAAGAGGGCTGGCAGGTGTAGTGACGTACAATCTAAAAAGAGAGAGGGAGCCAACAGCACCCGGTGTTCCCAGGCGGTCACCCATCCAAGTACTAACCGGGCCCGATGTTGCTTAACTTCGGTGATCGGACGAGAACCGGTGTATTCAACATGGTATGGCCGTTGGCGTCCTTATACTGTAGCTGCACGGCAGAAGAAGGCTTCGCCTCTCCTCCTAACACACGCAATCGCTGTTTTCGGTGGCACATTTGACGCAAAGCACGTCCTTCCACCTCGAAGGCGACGCGCCGCCACGTGGGTCGGACGCACAACACAGCTGCTCGTTGCACCGCCTGTCATTCGTTTGGTTCGTGCGGCCTCCGACACTCGCGGGAGACGCACCTTGTTATCGTTATCCGGCGCAGGGCTTGCGCGCGGCCGGGCGGCTTGGGGACTGCGCGGGGTGTGGCAGTGTCGTGCTGGACCGAGGGAAGCGTTCTTACCTGCCTGACACGCGTCGCGCTTCCAGATATTTGCGTAATTCGCACGGTGCATTCTCGGCTGTCCCCTTCCGTCCCGACTTGTCCCGACTTTGCTCGACTGCCGCTCGCTGCCGCTCGGGTCGCGGTCCGTATGACAGCACAAGCACGAGAATCATCTGCGAGATGGGCGCGGGCCGAACCGGCGTGTCCGAGGCGCCGTGTGCGGCCGTTCGGAGCTACCAGAGCAGCTCTGTGCTGCGCCGTGCCGTGGAAAGGTGCGAAAACATGCACACAAGACACAGGCTGTTGGACAAAGTATCCCTCTCTTGTAGCGACGAAAGGTAAATTTTTGTTTACAAATTTGCCTTTGTGCACTGCTACAAAACAATATGCCCTGACGTTTTTCACAACATTTCTGTCACTTCATACTGTTTTGTTATTTCCAGAGACTCTTTGGAAGTCTTCCTTGGCGCACTCTTTTCAAACTGAGTTCCTTAATATCGTATCTTACGATAGTTTAAAATCAGTATGGAAGCATCTTTGTCACATGAGAAAGGTAGCATGAAAAAAGGGCTGGCAGGGGTAGCGACAAGAAAGCAAGAAATGAAGACAGCCAGAGTTCCCAGGCGGTCGCCGATCCGAATACTAACGTTGTTGCTTATCTTCGGTGGTCGGACAGGAACAGGTTTTTTTTTAATGTAGTTAGTTTTTGGAATTTAGCGCTCCTACAAAACAGTAGGCTCTGACGCATTTCAAGAGCACATCTGTCGATTCGCAGTGTTTCGTTATTTTCAACGACTTCCTAGCACTCTTCCTCCGCGCTTTCTTGTTCAAACTGAGTTCATTACTGTAATTTCGCATCTTACGTTTAATACAGTAGTTTAAAATGCTTGTGGAAGCATCTTTGTCGCACCTGAGAGTTTGTATGAAAAGAGGGCTGGCAGGTGTAGTGACGTACAATCTAAAAAGAGAGAGGGAGCCAACAGCACCCGGTGTTCCCAGGCGGTCACCCATCCAAGTACTAACCGGGCCCGATGTTGCTTAACTTCGGTGATCGGACGAGAACCGGTGTATTCAACATGGTATGGCCGTTGGCGTCCTTATACTGTAGCTGCACGGCAGAAGAAGGCTTCGCCTCTCCTCCTAACACACGCAATCGCTGTTTTCGGTGGCACATTTGACGCAAAGCACGTCCTTCCACCTCGAAGGCGACGCGCCGCCACGTGGGTCGGACGCACAACACAGCTGCTCGTTGCACCGCCTGTCATTCGTTTGGTTCGTGCGGCCTCCGACACTCGCGGGAGACGCACCTTGTTATCGTTATCCGGCGCAGGGCTTGCGCGCGGCCGGGCGGCTTGGGGACTGCGCGGGGTGTGGCAGTGTCGTGCTGGACCGAGGGAAGCGTTCTCACCTGCCTGACACGCGTCGCGCTTCCAGATATTTGCGTAATTCGCACGGTGCATTCTCGGCTGTCCCCTTCCGTCCCGACTTGTCCCGACTTTGCTCGACTGCCGCTCGCTGCCGCTCGGGTCGCGGTCCGTATGACAGCACAAGCACGAGAATCATCTGCGAGATGGGCGCGGGCCGAACCGGCGTGTCCGAGGCGCCGTGTGCGGCCGTTCGGAGCTACCAGAGCAGCTCTGTGCTGCGCCGTGCCGTGGAAAGGTGCGAAAACATGCACACAAGACACAGGCTGTTGGACAAAGTATCCCTCTCTTGTAGCGACGAAAGGTAAATTTTTGTTTACAAATTTGCCTTTGTGCACTGCTACAAAACAATATGCCCTGACGTTTTTCACAACATTTCTGTCACTTCATACTGTTTTGTTATTTCCAGAGACTCTTTGGAAGTCTTCCTTGGCGCACTCTTTTCAAACTGAGTTCCTTAATATCGTATCTTACGATAGTTTAAAATCAGTATGGAAGCATCTTTGTCACATGAGAAAGGTAGCATGAAAAAAGGGCTGGCAGGGGTAGCGACAAGAAAGCAAGAAATGAAGACAGCCAGAGTTCCCAGGCGGTCGCCGATCCGAATACTAACGTTGTTGCTTATCTTCGGTGGTCGGACAGGAACAGGTTTTTTTTTAATGTAGTTAGTTTTTGGAATTTAGCGCTCCTACAAAACAGTAGGCTCTGACGCATTTCAAGAGCACATCTGTCGATTCGCAGTGTTTCGTTATTTTCAACGACTTCCTAGCACTCTTCCTCCGCGCTTTCTTGTTCAAACTGAGTTCATTACTGTAATTTCGCATCTTACGTTTAATACAGTAGTTTAAAATGCTTGTGGAAGCATCTTTGTCGCACCTGAGAGTTTGTATGAAAAGAGGGCTGGCAGGTGTAGTGACGTACAATCTAAAAAGAGAGAGGGAGCCAACAGCACCCGGTGTTCCCAGGCGGTCACCCATCCAAGTACTAACCGGGCCCGATGTTGCTTAACTTCGGTGATCGGACGAGAACCGGTGTATTCAACATGGTATGGCCGTTGGCGTCCTTATACTGTAGCTGCACGGCAGAAGAAGGCTTCGCCTCTCCTCCTAACACACGCAATCGCTGTTTTCGGTGGCACATTTGACGCAAAGCACGTCCTTCCACCTCGAAGGCGACGCGCCGCCACGTGGGTCGGACGCACAACACAGCTGCTCGTTGCACCGCCTGTCATTCGTTTGGTTCGTGCGGCCTCCGACACTCGCGGGAGACGCACCTTGTTATCGTTATCCGGCGCAGGGCTTGCGCGCGGCCGGGCGGCTTGGGGACTGCGCGGGGTGTGGCAGTGTCGTGCTGGACCGAGGGAAGCGTTCTTACCTGCCTGACACGCGTCGCGCTTCCAGATATTTGCGTAATTCGCACGGTGCATTCTCGGCTGTCCCCTTCCGTCCCGACTTGTCCCGACTTTGCTCGACTGCCGCTCGCTGCCGCTCGGGTCGCGGTCCGTATGACAGCACAAGCACGAGAATCATCTGCGAGATGGGCGCGGGCCGAACCGGCGTGTCCGAGGCGCCGTGTGCGGCCGTTCGGAGCTACCAGAGCAGCTCTGTGCTGCGCCGTGCCGTGGAAAGGTGCGAAAACATGCACACAAGACACAGGCTGTTGGACAAAGTATCCCTCTCTTGTAGCGACGAAAGGTAAATTTTTGTTTACAAATTTGCCTTTGTGCACTGCTACAAAACAATATGCCCTGACGTTTTTCACAACATTTCTGTCACTTCATACTGTTTTGTTATTTCCAGAGACTCTTTGGAAGTCTTCCTTGGCGCACTCTTTTCAAACTGAGTTCCTTAATATCGTATCTTACGATAGTTTAAAATCAGTATGGAAGCATCTTTGTCACATGAGAAAGGTAGCATGAAAAAAGGGCTGGCAGGGGTAGCGACAAGAAAGCAAGAAATGAAGACAGCCAGAGTTCCCAGGCGGTCGCCGATCCGAATACTAACGTTGTTGCTTATCTTCGGTGGTCGGACAGGAACAGGTTTTTTTTTTAATGTAGTTAGTTTTTGGAATTTAGCGCTCCTACAAAACAGTAGGCTCTGACGCATTTCAAGAGCACATCTGTCGATTCGCAGTGTTTCGTTATTTTCAACGACTTCCTAGCACTCTTCCTCCGCGCTTTCTTGTTCAAACTGAGTTCATTACTGTAATTTCGCATCTTACGTTTAATACAGTAGTTTAAAATGCTTGTGGAAGCATCTTTGTCGCACCTGAGAGTTTGTATGAAAAGAGGGCTGGCAGGTGTAGTGACGTACAATCTAAAAAGAGAGAGGGAGCCAACAGCACCCGGTGTTCCCAGGCGGTCACCCATCCAAGTACTAACCGGGCCCGATGTTGCTTAACTTCGGTGATCGGACGAGAACCGGTGTATTCAACATGGTATGGCCGTTGGCGTCCTTATACTGTAGCTGCACGGCAGAAGAAGGCTTCGCCTCTCCTCCTAACACACGCAATCGCTGTTTTCGGTGGCACATTTGACGCAAAGCACGTCCTTCCACCTCGAAGGCGACGCGCCGCCACGTGGGTCGGACGCACAACACAGCTGCTCGTTGCACCGCCTGTCATTCGTTTGGTTCGTGCGGCCTCCGACACTCGCGGGAGACGCACCTTGTTATCGTTATCCGGCGCAGGGCTTGCGCGCGGCCGGGCGGCTTGGGGACTGCGCGGGGTGTGGCAGTGTCGTGCTGGACCGAGGGAAGCGTTCTTACCTGCCTGACACGCGTCGCGCTTCCAGATATTTGCGTAATTCGCACGGTGCATTCTCGGCTGTCCCCTTCCGTCCCGACTTGTCCCGACTTTGCTCGACTGCCGCTCGCTGCCGCTCGGGTCGCGGTCCGTATGACAGCACAAGCACGAGAATCATCTGCGAGATGGGCGCGGGCCGAACCGGCGTGTCCGAGGCGCCGTGTGCGGCCGTTCGGAGCTACCAGAGCAGCTCTGTGCTGCGCCGTGCCGTGGAAAGGTGCGAAAACATGCACACAAGACACAGGCTGTTGGACAAAGTATCCCTCTCTTGTAGCGACGAAAGGTAAATTTTTGTTTACAAATTTGCCTTTGTGCACTGCTACAAAACAATATGCCCTGACGTTTTTCACAACATTTCTGTCACTTCATACTGTTTTGTTATTTCCAGAGACTCTTTGGAAGTCTTCCTTGGCGCACTCTTTTCAAACTGAGTTCCTTAATATCGTATCTTACGATAGTTTAAAATCAGTATGGAAGCATCTTTGTCACATGAGAAAGGTAGCATGAAAAAAGGGCTGGCAGGGGTAGCGACAAGAAAGCAAGAAATGAAGACAGCCAGAGTTCCCAGGCGGTCGCCGATCCGAATACTAACGTTGTTGCTTATCTTCGGTGGTCGGACAGGAACAGGTTTTTTTTAATGTAGTTAGTTTTTGGAATTTAGCGCTCCTACAAAACAGTAGGCTCTGACGCATTTCAAGAGCACATCTGTCGATTCGCAGTGTTTCGTTATTTTCAACGACTTCCTAGCACTCTTCCTCCGCGCTTTCTTTTTCAAACTGAGTTCATTACTGTAATTTCGCATCTTACGTTTAATACAGTAGTTTAAAATGCTTGTGGAAGCATCTTTGTCGCACCTGAGAGTTTGTATGAAAAGAGGGCTGGCAGGTGTAGTGACGTACAATCTAAAAAGAGAGAGGGAGCCAACAGCACCCGGTGTTCCCAGGCGGTCACCCATCCAAGTACTAACCGGGCCCGATGTTGCTTAACTTCGGTGATCGGACGAGAACCGGTGTATTCAACATGGTATGGCCGTTGGCGTCCTTATACTGTAGCTGCACGGCAGAAGAAGGCTTCGCCTCTCCTCCTAACACACGCAATCGCTGTTTTCGGTGGCACATTTGACGCAAAGCACGTCCTTCCACCTCGAAGGCGACGCGCCGCCACGTGGGTCGGACGCACAACACAGCTGCTCGTTGCACCGCCTGTCATTCGTTTGGTTCGTGCGGCCTCCGACACTCGCGGGAGACGCACCTTGTTATCGTTATCCGGCGCAGGGCTTGCGCGCGGCCGGGCGGCTTGGGGACTGCGCGGGGTGTGGCAGTGTCGTGCTGGACCGAGGGAAGCGTTCTCACCTGCCTGACACGCGTCGCGCTTCCAGATATTTGCGTAATTCGCACGGTGCATTCTCGGCTGTCCCCTTCCGTCCCGACTTGTCCCGACTTTGCTCGACTGCCGCTCGCTGCCGCTCGGGTCGCGGTCCGTATGACAGCACAAGCACGAGAATCATCTGCGAGATGGGCGCGGGCCGAACCGGCGTGTCCGAGGCGCCGTGTGCGGCCGTTCGGAGCTACCAGAGCAGCTCTGTGCTGCGCCGTGCCGTGGAAAGGTGCGAAAACATGCACACAAGACACAGGCTGTTGGACAAAGTATCCCTCTCTTGTAGCGACGAAAGGTAAATTTTTGTTTACAAATTTGCCTTTGTGCACTGCTACAAAACAATATGCCCTGACGTTTTTCACAACATTTCTGTCACTTCATACTGTTTTGTTATTTCCAGAGACTCTTTGGAAGTCTTCCTTGGCGCACTCTTTTCAAACTGAGTTCCTTAATATCGTATCTTACGATAGTTTAAAATCAGTATGGAAGCATCTTTGTCACATGAGAAAGGTAGCATGAAAAAAGGGCTGGCAGGGGTAGCGACAAGAAAGCAAGAAATGAAGACAGCCAGAGTTCCCAGGCGGTCGCCGATCCGAATACTAACGTTGTTGCTTATCTTCGGTGGTCGGACAGGAACAGGTTTTTTTTTAATGTAGTTAGTTTTTGGAATTTAGCGCTCCTACAAAACAGTAGGCTCTGACGCATTTCAAGAGCACATCTGTCGATTCGCAGTGTTTCGTTATTTTCAACGACTTCCTAGCACTCTTCCTCCGCGCTTTCTTGTTCAAACTGAGTTCATTACTGTAATTTCGCATCTTACGTTTAATACAGTAGTTTAAAATGCTTGTGGAAGCATCTTTGTCGCACCTGAGAGTTTGTATGAAAAGAGGGCTGGCAGGTGTAGTGACGTACAATCTAAAAAGAGAGAGGGAGCCAACAGCACCCGGTGTTCCCAGGCGGTCACCCATCCAAGTACTAACCGGGCCCGATGTTGCTTAACTTCGGTGATCGGACGAGAACCGGTGTATTCAACATGGTATGGCCGTTGGCGTCCTTATACTGTAGCTGCACGGCAGAAGAAGGCTTCGCCTCTCCTCCTAACACACGCAATCGCTGTTTTCGGTGGCACATTTGACGCAAAGCACGTCCTTCCACCTCGAAGGCGACGCGCCGCCACGTGGGTCGGACGCACAACACAGCTGCTCGTTGCACCGCCTGTCATTCGTTTGGTTCGTGCGGCCTCCGACACTCGCGGGAGACGCACCTTGTTATCGTTATCCGGCGCAGGGCTTGCGCGCGGCCGGGCGGCTTGGGGACTGCGCGGGGTGTGGCAGTGTCGTGCTGGACCGAGGGAAGCGTTCTTACCTGCCTGACACGCGTCGCGCTTCCAGATATTTGCGTAATTCGCACGGTGCATTCTCGGCTGTCCCCTTCCGTCCCGACTTGTCCCGACTTTGCTCGACTGCCGCTCGCTGCCGCTCGGGTCGCGGTCCGTATGACAGCACAAGCACGAGAATCATCTGCGAGATGGGCGCGGGCCGAACCGGCGTGTCCGAGGCGCCGTGTGCGGCCGTTCGGAGCTACCAGAGCAGCTCTGTGCTGCGCCGTGCCGTGGAAAGGTGCGAAAACATGCACACAAGACACAGGCTGTTGGACAAAGTATCCCTCTCTTGTAGCGACGAAAGGTAAATTTTTGTTTACAAATTTGCCTTTGTGCACTGCTACAAAACAATATGCCCTGACGTTTTTCACAACATTTCTGTCACTTCATACTGTTTTGTTATTTCCAGAGACTCTTTGGAAGTCTTCCTTGGCGCACTCTTTTCAAACTGAGTTCCTTAATATCGTATCTTACGATAGTTTAAAATCAGTATGGAAGCATCTTTGTCACATGAGAAAGGTAGCATGAAAAAAGGGCTGGCAGGGGTAGCGACAAGAAAGCAAGAAATGAAGACAGCCAGAGTTCCCAGGCGGTCGCCGATCCGAATACTAACGTTGTTGCTTATCTTCGGTGGTCGGACAGGAACAGGTTTTTTTTAATGTAGTTAGTTTTTGGAATTTAGCGCTCCTACAAAACAGTAGGCTCTGACGCATTTCAAGAGCACATCTGTCGATTCGCAGTGTTTCGTTATTTTCAACGACTTCCTAGCACTCTTCCTCCGCGCTTTCTTGTTCAAACTGAGTTCATTACTGTAATTTCGCATCTTACGTTTAATACAGTAGTTTAAAATGCTTGTGGAAGCATCTTTGTCGCACCTGAGAGTTTGTATGAAAAGAGGGCTGGCAGGTGTAGTGACGTACAATCTAAAAAGAGAGAGGGAGCCAACAGCACCCGGTGTTCCCAGGCGGTCACCCATCCAAGTACTAACCGGGCCCGATGTTGCTTAACTTCGGTGATCGGACGAGAACCGGTGTATTCAACATGGTATGGCCGTTGGCGTCCTTATACTGTAGCTGCACGGCAGAAGAAGGCTTCGCCTCTCCTCCTAACACACGCAATCGCTGTTTTCGGTGGCACATTTGACGCAAAGCACGTCCTTCCACCTCGAAGGCGACGCGCCGCCACGTGGGTCGGACGCACAACACAGCTGCTCGTTGCACCGCCTGTCATTCGTTTGGTTCGTGCGGCCTCCGACACTCGCGGGAGACGCACCTTGTTATCGTTATCCGGCGCAGGGCTTGCGCGCGGCCGGGCGGCTTGGGGACTGCGCGGGGTGTGGCAGTGTCGTGCTGGACCGAGGGAAGCGTTCTCACCTGCCTGACACGCGTCGCGCTTCCAGATATTTGCGTAATTCGCACGGTGCATTCTCGGCTGTCCCCTTCCGTCCCGACTTGTCCCGACTTTGCTCGACTGCCGCTCGCTGCCGCTCGGGTCGCGGTCCGTATGACAGCACAAGCACGAGAATCATCTGCGAGATGGGCGCGGGCCGAACCGGCGTGTCCGAGGCGCCGTGTGCGGCCGTTCGGAGCTACCAGAGCAGCTCTGTGCTGCGCCGTGCCGTGGAAAGGTGCGAAAACATGCACACAAGACACAGGCTGTTGGACAAAGTATCCCTCTCTTGTAGCGACGAAAGGTAAATTTTTGTTTACAAATTTGCCTTTGTGCACTGCTACAAAACAATATGCCCTGACGTTTTTCACAACATTTCTGTCACTTCATACTGTTTTGTTATTTCCAGAGACTCTTTGGAAGTCTTCCTTGGCGCACTCTTTTCAAACTGAGTTCCTTAATATCGTATCTTACGATAGTTTAAAATCAGTATGGAAGCATCTTTGTCACATGAGAAAGGTAGCATGAAAAAAGGGCTGGCAGGGGTAGCGACAAGAAAGCAAGAAATGAAGACAGCCAGAGTTCCCAGGCGGTCGCCGATCCGAATACTAACGTTGTTGCTTATCTTCGGTGGTCGGACAGGAACAGGTTTTTTTTTAATGTAGTTAGTTTTTGGAATTTAGCGCTCCTACAAAACAGTAGGCTCTGACGCATTTCAAGAGCACATCTGTCGATTCGCAGTGTTTCGTTATTTTCAACGACTTCCTAGCACTCTTCCTCCGCGCTTTCTTGTTCAAACTGAGTTCATTACTGTAATTTCGCATCTTACGTTTAATACAGTAGTTTAAAATGCTTGTGGAAGCATCTTTGTCGCACCTGAGAGTTTGTATGAAAAGAGGGCTGGCAGGTGTAGTGACGTACAATCTAAAAAGAGAGAGGGAGCCAACAGCACCTTTTTTTTTTTTTTTTTTTTTTTTTAAAGAGGGCTGACCGGTGTAGCGACGTAAAAAGGAAAAAATGAGAGGGAGCCAACAGCACCTCTTTTTTTTTTTTTTTTTTTTTCCCTTTTCTTTTTTTTGTTCTTTTTTTTTTTTTTTTTCTTTTTTTTTTTTTTAAAAAATTGGCCACTGGACGCCGCTGCAGCCTGCCGTGACAGTGTTCCAGAGCAACGACAACCCTCCAATGCAACAGTCACTCTGCATCCGCCAAAAAAAAGGAGATTCTACCGGACAAAAATTAAGTCCCAAGAAAAAACGTCTCCGCTAACGTTCGATGGATGGGACATAAAGAATAAAAACTAAACGTCGACGCACAGTAACAGGAGGGAATCCAACATTCAGGCACTCACCAACTGTGATAAATTTATCTCCCTGATACTGTCTCCTCACGCGTCGCGAGAAAATAAAAACAAAAACAACACGGGAAAAAAATCAAAGGAAAGAAAACAGAAAAGAACTGTGACGGACAAAACTCCATTCACAGAACTGTATGTCATTATGACGTTTTCGCTAATGTACGGTCCATATAAACACAGCTTTACCGTGCCATAAATCATTATCCAAGAAGCCAAGTCCGATGACATGCAAGGGTTCGTCATATCACGTCAACATTAGTATTATCATTACTGCCAGATAGGAAAAGTAGAAATGTCAAGATCGGGTATGCAGTCTCATAGGGTAAGTGACAATTTGGTGAACGCATGGGCTAAAGCGACATGCAAAAAATTGGCATAAGTCAGGGAATAAGCCGGTCGACCAAGTGTCTGACGATGTTCCGCCCACAGGTAAGACAGAAAATCGACAGCATCAGTCAATTTCAGGGTGAAAATACAAAAAATCGTATGTCCCAAAATCCAAAGTGTGGCATTTCGTTTGGCGGCCGGATAAGCTGCGCACTGAGGCACGATGGCGTCCAAGGCCGTCACCTGCCGCCTGTCCACCCTGTTGATTAAGCGCACCATGTCACACGCAATATCCCAAACAACACGGAATTTTCGACACTCGAATCGGTGTTCGATGGTGTCCTCCTCAGGACACGAATCACAGACACCTGAAGAAATCAGATCGATAGAGTGCAGCTTAGCGTTAGTTGGAAATGTGCGGTTGACCACTTTATACCACGTCGCGTGAACGTGGGCCGGAATGACGGCGGCGGCGAGGTTTCTCCACACCACCTTCCAGTCATGCTGAGGTAGCCGATACTCCCATTTATTCCTGCTTGGCGAGCCCCGAAGAGCGCGAAGAATGTCACCGACATTGCACGCACGGACATCACCAAGCACTAGATAGCTGTTATTAATATAATACCGGCGTACGAAGTTCAAGGTGTACGGAATATGACCGACCGAGACCGGAGCAATCACAGATGGTGGGCGATATGCATTGAACAAGGCAGCCGTCGGACTGCACGGCCCCTTGTCAATCACCACCGTTGTCCGCTTCACGAAGAGCGCCGCGCACTTGTGGCGAAAATCAACTAAACCCAGCCCCCCCTCCGCCAGACTCAAGGTACAGGTTGCCAGGGAGACCTTAAAAATGTCACCCTTCCACAGCAACCAATAGACCGCCTGTTGAATGGCCCTTTCCAGCTGTTTCGGCACAGGTAGGACTTGTGCCAGATACCACGCTTTTGCCAAAATCTGCGTGTTGATAAGAGCCACCCGTTGACGGAGCGCCAAATTCCGAGAGGCATACAATTTTGCAACAGCCCGAACCTTGTACAGCGTGGACCGCCAATTAAGAGCTTCCATACGCTGCGTATTGTCAGTCAGAATGACACCGAGAACCGTCTGCCGTTGCTTGACACAAAACCAGTCGCCGTGGACAGTACGCAGTCGAGGTGTAAGAGGGAGCAAAACAGTTTTCCGAGGATTGACGACAGCCCCCGTTGCTCTCTCGAATCGCTGCAAAACACCATGCAGCCTGTCAATGTCCTCTGGCTGGTCAAGGAACACGCCGAGGTCGTCGGCATACGCCCTGCAGATCAGCTGATCGTCACCAATGCGAATGCCTCGGCAATCCTGGGCGATACAGCGGAGGAGCGGATCCAACGCCAAAGCGAAGAGCGACATTGACAAGGGGCAACCCTGACGAACTGAACGGCTAATCGGAATCACACGACTGGCAATTCCGTTGATTACGACCCGCGACGTGGCATTCCGCAAAATATTGTGCACCATCTTCGTCATTTTAGTGCCAAATCCAAAACCGACCAACACCTGCCGCAGATAGGTGTGACTAATCCGATCGAAGGCGTTTTTGAAATCGACCAGCATTATCCCAGCCGTCCGGAGCCTGTGACTTTTAACATAGCCGATGCAGTCCCGGTACGCCAGGACAGCATCGAAAATGTTACGGTCCCTGACAGCACACGTCTGATGTTCACTCACCACCTTCGGCATAACGTTCGTCAGTCTGTGAGTGATGCACCGTGCTATAATTTTATAGTCGGCGTTCAGTAAGGTTATCGGACGAACACTGTCGAGATGTGGTGTTGTGGTCGATTTCGGAATGAGTGCAATGCGCCCTTCGGAAAATTCCGCCGGAATATCAACGCCGTTATGGATCTCATTCATGATGTCAATTAAAACACGACTTAAAAGACGGAAAAACTTTAAATAAAATTCTGCGGGAATCCCGTCCAGTCCAGGGGACCTGCCCCTAGGACTCCGTTTCACAGCTGCATCTAAGTCATCAAACGTAAAAGGTTCATTTAAAACAGCCCTATCCTGTCTCGTTAACACACGTGGCACTCTCTGCAAAAAATCGCGCAGCGCCGCGGCGTCTACGTCCACGTGTCTAAAGAGCGTCGCAAAATGCGCGTGAACTTCCCCCTCAATGGCCGCACCATCTGAGGTGGACGTGCCGTCCTGCTGGATCCATTTACGGATAGCCAACCGCTCGCGCCGCCGGCGCTCCCTGTGTAGGTGGTAAAGAGAGAGCGGTTCCCCTTCTACGTCACCCACCGGTTGGCTCCGCGCGATAGCCCCAACACCCTTCCGACGAAGATCATCGAGGAGCTTGGCCTTAAATTGATTAAAAACAGGAAGCAAGTCAGGAGACGCCGTGACCCGCTGAGCGAGATCCTTTAAACAGTCCTGGTAAAAACGTGTCGTCGACCGACGCCAATGCGCCGCATCGAGACTAAAATCGATTAAAAAACGCCTAATAGCCGGCTTGGCTACCCCCACCCACCAAACGAGAGTATTGCCGTCATCGCCTTTATCACTCAAGAGCTTGCGCCACAACGCAGTAAACTGAGACGTGAGACTGGCATCGTCGAAAAGACTACAGTTAAATTTCCAAGTATTGTTGCGCCGAGTAGGGCGCGCACGCGGTAGGAGGAGCTGACACAAGTAGCCGCAATGGTCTGAAAAAATGACCGGCAACACGTCCGCCTTCCGGACGTGGGCGGCGAGCGGCGAAGACACATAGATCCTGTCGAGTCTACTGTGACCGGTGGCGTAAAAGTGCGTGAAATGCGTCTTGTCCGGATTAAGGACACGCCACGTGTCCCGGAGCCGAAAGCTGTCAACCAACGTACGCAATTCCTGGCACCAGTTAGGACGCGGCGCCTGATCTCGACCATCAATTACTGCATTAAAGTCACCACCAATCACTAAGTCAGTACGATTGTGATGGAGAAGTTGACAAAGATCCTGACCATAAAACTTATTGCGCGCTGGTTTGTCACCGGCATGAGCGTACACATTAACAAAAGCAACACCGTTAATGGTACATGCAATAGCGCGGCCATTTGGCAATATTTCAAGATTGCCAACATCAAATTCCGGACGAATTAAGATGGCAGTACCAGTCTGTTCGTCCGACATTACATTATCAACGACAGTAAAATCAGAAGTGTCAAGTAAAAACAACAGAGCCTGACGCGTAACTTCCTGTAAGAATGCCACATGACAATGGGAATCATGTAAAAAAGCGAGTAAGGCCGACAACTTGTGTGGATTACTCAGCTTGTTAACATTGATAGTTAAAATATTCCACGAGCAACGCTCAGGCTCCATACACAATTAAAAGACACAAGCACAAAAAACTCCTCATTTAAAAACAGACAGCAGACATGGACGGAATTCCAGCCACCAGAAGGATAAAAGGTATGCTAAAAAGACGGGTTTTAATTCCCGTCAACCGGATTAGGGGACAACAAAGGAATCACTAAGTCGTCTCACCACCTTCCACGTCCTCCGCCCACGCAGTGGGGTGGACGGGAGTGGGGGTGGACGCGATCCCAGAATCTGCGCCACCGGAAGCTACCGACAAAGGATCAACGGCGGGCATCTCCACGTCGGAAGAAGTCGGCACTCGCTCGGGGGCAGAAGGACAGACACGACGCTGGTGGGTGTCTTCGGCCTTCCGTTTCGTCGGCAATTGCGGCGTCGCCACAGCCAAAGCCGTGTCGGCCGTCACAACTGAATCGGAACCAACGGGCTGCTGACTTAAAACTGTTCGTAAATGTCGAACAGCGACATCACGCTTCTGATCGGCAACGTTAGGATCGTCAGGCAAACGCTGGCGAGAAGCGGCACGCCGTTGTTGTTGTTGATGTTGTGATTGCTGTGTGTGACGCCCGGAGCCGGAAGCCTGAGATTGCCGCCGCTCGGGGTCTAGGTCCCGACGCGCGACACGCTGTTGTGAGTCCTGCCGACCAACCCGCGACTGCCGGGAAGCGGCGGGGGTACGGTCAGCCGGAGACGGACTGCGGTCCGGTCGTGTAAACCCCCTGCCTGAGGAAGGCGACCGACCGACACTGCGTGCACGTTGCCTGCTAGAACTTCGAGACGGAAATTCATCACGCCGCGGTTTCGGAGTCGCAAAAAAATCCTGCGAGTCCACGGCAGCAGTGGGAACGGGAGCACTGGCGGCCACGTCAACGAAGTCAGTCACCGTACCAGAGAATTCCGGTACCGACACAGTCTGCGAAACAGCTGTCGACACTAAATCAGTCGCCGACGTAGGCGCGGGTTCGGACACAGTTGCAAGTGAAACATCGGGCAGAGACAGAATTTCGGCAGCCTGGACAGTAGCCGTAGCCTGTGCAGAATCATCAGACTCAGAAACAAGGTCACTGCTGGGAGGGGACACATCCATGGCAACCGCGGAGGCAGCGAGGTTAGCATCGGCCACGCGGCGCGAAGGTGCGGGGGGGGCTGTACCTAAGACCGTGGCGGCGACAGAGGCAAAGCTGGCCCCGCGCAAACTGTCGTCAATCGGTAACTGAGCGGGCCGTTTGCGTTTCGGGCAGTCTTGCCGGTAATGACCGACACCATTGCAAAATGAACAAGTGTGAGGCTGTCCACTATAAGTCACAAACGCACGGTGGCCGTTAACCAAAATAAAGGACGGAATGTGTTGCCTGACAACCATTTTCACGCTCCGCACACCGTTCTCGACTTGAAAAATGTATGCAGACGACCATTTCTCCTTCACAACAGATAACACAGTGCCATATGGCCGCAAGTGACGAGAAATAGTGTCGTTGCGAATTTCAAACGGAAGGTTAAAGATCCGTATTTGTCGAACACCAAAACCAGCGTGAGACACAGTTACATTACTAATATTTCCGTTAAGGTGGCGAAATTTGCGAATACCGTCATTAACAGAAACAACAGCATCACACAGATCGGAAGATTTGAGTTTCAAAAACACAGAATTTAAGAACGTATCGAACTGAATACCGAGTACGTCAGTAGTAGACAACAACAAATCCTCAATTAACCAACGATGAATTTCAAAAGCCGAGGGTTTTTCTACAGAACGATCAAACTCGCACTGAACATTGTTCTGTCTCTCTTCACTGTCATCATAAACCAAATCCATTACTTACAATCAGTAGAAGTTTAACCACGTGGCAAAGGAAGCAGACGACACGCGAGGCGCCGCCGGCCAAGTCGCACAAGGAAGTACTGCTCGCTCGGCACCGAGGTGTTGCCAGGCGGGCAGACAGCCAAGTACTAACCGGGCCCGATGTTGCTTAACTTCGGTGATCGGACGAGAACCGGTGTATTCAACATGGTATGGCCGTTGGCGTCCTTATACTGTAGCTGCACGGCAGAAGAAGGCTTCGCCTCTCCTCCTAACACACGCAATCGCTGTTTTCGGTGGCACATTTGACGCAAAGCACGTCCTTCCACCTCGAAGGCGACGCGCCGCCACGTGGGTCGGACGCACAACACAGCTGCTCGTTGCACCGCCTGTCATTCGTTTGGTTCGTGCGGCCTCCGACACTCGCGGGAGACGCACCTTGTTATCGTTATCCGGCGCAGGGCTTGCGCGCGGCCGGGCGGCTTGGGGACTGCGCGGGGTGTGGCAGTGTCGTGCTGGACCGAGGGAAGCGTTCTTACCTGCCTGACACGCGTCGCGCTTCCAGATATTTGCGTAATTCGCACGGTGCATTCTCGGCTGTCCCCTTCCGTCCCGACTTGTCCCGACTTTGCTCGACTGCCGCTCGCTGCCGCTCGGGTCGCGGTCCGTATGACAGCACAAGCACGAGAATCATCTGCGAGATGGGCGCGGGCCGAACCGGCGTGTCCGAGGCGCCGTGTGCGGCCGTTCGGAGCTACCAGAGCAGCTCTGTGCTGCGCCGTGCCGTGGAAAGGTGCGAAAACATGCACACAAGACACAGGCTGTTGGACAAAGTATCCCTCTCTTGTAGCGACGAAAGGTAAATTTTTGTTTACAAATTTGCCTTTGTGCACTGCTACAAAACAATATGCCCTGACGTTTTTCACAACATTTCTGTCACTTCATACTGTTTTGTTATTTCCAGAGACTCTTTGGAAGTCTTCCTTGGCGCACTCTTTTCAAACTGAGTTCCTTAATATCGTATCTTACGATAGTTTAAAATCAGTATGGAAGCATGTTTGTCACATGAGAAAGGTAGCATGAAAAAAGGGCTGGCAGGGGTAGCGACAAGAAAGCAAGAAATGAAGACAGCCAGAGTTCCCAGGCGGTCGCCGATCCGAATACTAACGTTGTTGCTTATCTTCGGTGGTCGGACAGGAACAGGTTTTTTTTAATGTAGTTAGTTTTTGGAATTTAGCGCTCCTACAAAACAGTAGGCTCTGACGCATTTCAAGAGCACATCTGTCGATTCGCAGTGTTTCGTTATTTTCAACGACTTCCTAGCACTCTTCCTCCGCGCTTTCTTGTTCAAACTGAGTTCATTACTGTAATTTCGCATCTTACGTTTAATACAGTAGTTTAAAATGCTTGTGGAAGCATCTTTGTCGCACCTGAGAGTTTGTATGAAAAGAGGGCTGGCAGGTGTAGTGACGTACAATCTAAAAAGAGAGAGGGAGCCAACAGCACATTTTTTTTATTTTTTTTTATTTTTTTTTTTCTATTTTTTATTTATGTAAACACAGCTTTACCGTGCCATAAATCATTATCCAAGAAGCCAAGTCCGATGACATGCAAGGGTTCGTCATATCACGTCAACATTAGTATTATCATTACTGCCAGATAGGAAAAGTAGAAATGTCAAGATCGGGTATGCAGTCTCATAGGGTAAGTGACAATTTGGTGAACGCATGGGCTAAAGCGACATGCAAAAAATTGGCATAAGTCAGGGAATAAGCCGGTCGACCAAGTGTCTGACGATGTTCCGCCCACAGGTAAGACAGAAAATCGACAGCATCAGTCAATTTCAGGGTGAAAATACAAAAAATCGTATGTCCCAAAATCCAAAGTGTGGCATTTCGTTTGGCGGCCGGATAAGCTGCGCACTGAGGCACGATGGCGTCCAAGGCCGTCACCTGCCGCCTGTCCACCCTGTTGATTAAGCGCACCATGTCACACGCAATATCCCAAACAACACGGAATTTTCGACACTCGAATCGGTGTTCGATGGTGTCCTCCTCAGGACACGAATCACAGACACCCGAAGAAATCAGATCGATAGAGTGCAGCTTAGCGTTAGTTGGAAATGTGCGGTTCACCACTTTATACCACGTCGCGTGAACGTGGGCCGGAATGACGGCGGCGGCGAGGTTTCTCCACACCACCTTCCAGTCATGGTGAGGTAGCCGATACTCCCATTTATTCCTGCTTGGCGAGCCCCGAAGAGCGCGAAGAATGTCACCGACATTGCACGCACGGACATCACCAAGCACTAGATAGCTGTTATTAATATAATACCGGCGTACGAAGTTCAAGGTGTACGGAATATGACCGACCGAGACCGGAGCAATCACAGATGGTGGGCGATATGCATTGAACAAGGCAGCCGTCGGACTGCACGGCCCCTTGTCAATCACCACCGTTGTCCGCTTCACGAAGAGCGCCGCGCACTTGTGGCGAAAATCAACTAAACCCAGCCCCCCCTCCACCAGACTCAAGGTACAGGTTGCCAGGGAGACCTTAAAAATGTCACCCTTCCACAGCAACCAATAGACCGCCTGTTGAATGGCCCTTTCCAGCTGTTTCGGCACAGGTAGGACTTGTGCCAGATACCACGCTTTTGCCAAAATCTGCGTGTTGATAAGAGCCACCCGTTGACGGAGCACCAAATTCCGAGAGGCATACAATTTTGCAACAGCCCGAACCTTGTACAGCGTGGACCGCCAATTAAGAGCTTCCATGCGCTGCGTATTGTCAGTCAGGATGACACCGAGAACCGTCTGCCGTTGCTTGACACAAAACCAGTCGCCGTGGACAGTACGCAGTCGAGGTGTAAGAGGGAGCAAAACAGTTTTCCGAGGATTGACGACAGCCCCCGTTGCCCTCTCGAATCGCTGCAAAACACCATGCAGCCTGTCAATGTCCTCTGGCTGATCAAGGAACACGCCGAGGTCGTCGGCATACGCCCTGCAGATCAGCTGATCGTCACCAATGCGAATGCCTCGGCAATCCTGGGCGATACAGCGGAGGAGCGGATCCAACGCCAAAGCGAAGAGCGACATTGACAAGGGGCAACCCTGACGAACTGAACGGCTAATCGGAATCACACGACTGGCAATTCCGTTGATTACGACCCGCGACGTGGCATTCCGCAAAATATTGTGCACCATCTTCGTCATTTTGGTGCCAAATCCAAAACCGACCAACACCTGCCGCAGATAGGTGTGACTAATCCGATCGAAGGCGTTTTTGAAATCGACCAGCATTATCCCAGCCGTCCGGAGCCTGTGACTTTTAACATAGC
Organism: Schistocerca gregaria; assembly: GCF_023897955.1. NCBI lineage: Eukaryota > Metazoa > Arthropoda > Insecta > Orthoptera > Acrididae > Schistocerca > Schistocerca gregaria. The sequence goes on along the minus strand of NW_026062679.1, from coordinate 101,265 downwards.
CGATGCAGTCCCGGTACGCCAGGACAGCATCGAAAATGTTACGGTCCCTGACAGCACACGTCTGATGTTCACTCACCACCTTCGGCATAACGTTCGTCAGTCTGTGAGTGATGCACCGTGCTATAATTTTATAGTCGGCGTTCAGTAAGGTTATCGGACGAACACTGTCGAGATGTGGTGTTGTGGTCGATTTCGGAATGAGTGCAATGCGCCCTTCGGAAAATTCCGCCGGAATATCAACGCCGTTATGGATCTCATTCATGATGTCAATTAAAACACGACTTAAAAAACGGAAAAATTTTAAATAAAATTCTGCGGGAATCCCGTCCAGTCCAGGGGACCTGCCCCTAGGACTCCGTTTCACAGCTGCATCTAAGTCATCAAACGTAAAAGGTTCATTTAAAACAGCCCTATCCTGTCTCGTTAACACACGTGGCACTCTCTGCAAAAAATCGCGCAGCGCCGCGGCGTCTACGTCCACGTGTCTAAAGAGCGTCGCAAAATGCGCGTGAACTTCCCGCTCAATGGCCGCACCATCTGAGGTGGACGTGCCGTCCTGCTGGATCCATTTACGGATAGCCAACCGCTCGCGCCGCCGGCGCTCCCTGTGTAGGTGGTAAAGAGAGAGCGGTTCCCCTTCTACGTCACCCACCGGTTGGCTCCGCGCGATAGCCCCAACACCCTTCCGACGCAGATCATCGAGGAGCTTGGCCTTAAATTGATTAAAAACAGGAAGCAAGTCAGGAGACGCCGTGACCCGCTGAGCGAGATCCTTTAAACAGTCCTGGTAAAAACGTGTCGTCGACCGACGCCAATGCGCCGCATCGAGACTAAAATCGATTAAAAAACGCCTAATAGCCGGCTTGGCTACCCCCACCCACCAAACGAGAGTATTGCCGTCATCGCCTTTATCACGCAAGAGCTTGCGCCACAACGCAGTAAACTGAGACGTGAGACTGGCATCGTCCAAAAGACTACAGTTAAATTTCCAAGTATTGTTGCGCCGAGTAGGACGCGCACGCGGTAGGAGGAGCTGACACAAGTAGCCGCAATGGTCTGAAAAAATGACCGGCAACACGTCCGCCTTCCGGACGTGGGCGGCGAGCGGCGAAGACACATAGATCCTGTCGAGTCTACTGTGACCGGTGGCGTCTTGTCCGGATTAAGGACACGCCACGTGTCCCGGAGCCGAAAGCTGTCAACCAACGTACGCAATTCCTGGCACCAGTTAGGACGCGGCGCCTGATCTCGACCATCAATTACTGCATTAAAGTCACCACCAATCACTAAGTCAGTACGATTGTGATGGAGAAGTTGACAAAGATCCTGACCATAAAACTTATTGCGCGCTGGTTTGTCACCGGCATGAGCGTACACATTAACAAAAGCAACACCGTTAATGGTACATGCAATAGCGCGGCCATTTGGCAATATTTCAAGATTGCCAACATCAAATTCCGGACGAATTAAGATGGCAGTACCAGTCTGTTCGTCCGACATTACATTATCAACGACAGTAAAATCAGAAGTGTCAAGTAAAAACAACAGAGCCTGACGCGTAACTTCCTGTAAGAATGCCACATGACAATGGGAATCATGTAAAAAAGCGAGTAAGGCCGACAACTTGTGTGGATTACTCAGCTTGTTAACATTGATAGTTAAAATATTCCACGAGCAACGCTCAGGCTCCATACACAATTAAAAGACACAAGCACAAAAAACTCCTCATTTAAAAACAGACAGCAGACATGGACGGAATTCCAGCCACCAGAAGGATAAAAAGTATGCTAAAAAGACGGGTTTTAATTCCCGTCAACCGGATTAGGGGACAACAAAGGAATCAGTAAGTCGTCTCACCACCTTCCACGTCCTCCGCCCACGCAGTGGGGTGGACGGGAGTGGGGGTGGACGCGGTCCCAGAATCTGCGCCACCGGAAGCTACCGATAAAGGATCAACGGCGGGCATCTCCACGTCGGAAGAAGTCGGCACTCGCTCGGGGGCAGAAGGACAGACACGACGCTGGTGGGTGTCTTCGGCCTTCCGTTTCGTCGGCAATTGCGGCGTCGCCACAGCCAAAGCCGTGTCGGCCGTCACAACTGAATCGGAACCAACGGGCTGCTGACTTAAAACGGTTCGTAAATATCGAACAGCGACATCACGCTTCTGATCGGCAACGTTAGGATCGTCAGGCAAACGCTGGCGAGAAGCGGCACGCCGTTGTTGTTGTTGATGTTGTGATTGCTGTGTCTGACGGCCGGAGCCGGAAGCCTGAGACTGCCGCCGCTCGGGGTCTAGGTCCCGACGCACGACACGCTGTTGGGAGTCCTGCCGACCAACCCGCGACTGCCGGGAAGCGGCGGGGGAACGGTCAGCCGGAGACGGGCTGCGGTCCGGTCGTGTAAACCCCCTGCCTGAGGAAGGCGACCGACCGACACTGCGTGCACGTTGCCTGCTAGAACTTCGAGACGGAAATTCATCACGCCGCGGTTTCGGAGTCGCAAAAAAATCCTGCGAGTCCACGGCAGCAGTGGGAACGGGAGCACTGGCGGCCACGTCAACGAAGTCAGTCACCGTACCAGAGAATTCCGGTACCGACACAGTCTGCGAAACAGCTGTCGACACTAAATCAGTCGCCGACGTAGGCGCGGGTTCGGACACAGTTGCAAGTGAAACATCGGACAGAGACAGAATTTCGACAGCCTGCACAGTAGCCGTAGCCTGTGCAGAATCATCAGACTCAGAAACAAGGTCACTGCTGGGAGGGGACACATCCATGGCAACCGCGGAGGCAGCGAGGTTAGCATCGGCCACGCGGCGTGAAGGTGCGGGGGGGGCTGTACCTAAGACCGTGGCGGCGACAGAGGCGAAGCTGGCCCCGCGCAAACTGTCGTCAATCGGTAACTGAGCGGGCCGTTTGCGTTTCGGGCAGTCTTGCCGGTAATGACCGACACCATTGCAAAATGAACAAGTTTGAGGCTGTCCACTATAAGTCACAAACGCACGGTGGCCGTTAACCAAAATAAAGGACGGAATGTGTTGCCTGACAACCATTTTCACGCTCCGCACACCGTTCTCGACTTGAAAAATGTATGCAGACGACCATTTCTCCTTCACAACAGATAACACAGTGCCATATGGCCGCAAGTGACGAGAAATAGTGTCGTTGCGAATTTCAAACGGAAGGTTAAAGATCCGTATTTGTCGAACACCAAAACCAGCGTGAGACACAGTTACATTACTAATATTTCCGTTAAGGTGGCGAAATTTGCGAATACCGTCATTAACAGAAACAACAGCATCACACAGATCGGAAGATTTGAGTTTCAAAAACACAGAATTTAAGAACGTATCGAACTGAATACCGAGTACGTCAGTAGTAGACAACAACAAATCCTCAATTAACCAACGATGAATTTCAAAAGCCGAGGGTTTTTCTACGGAACGATCAAACTCGCACTGAACATTGTTCTGTCTCTCTTCACTGTCATCATAAACCAAATCCATTACTTACAGTCAGTAGAAGTTTAACCACGTGGCAAAGGAAGCAGACGACACGCAAGGCGCCGCCGGCCAAGTCGCACAAGGAAGTACTGCTCGCTCGGCACCGAGGTGTTCCCAGGCGGTCACCCATCCAAGTACTAACCGGGCCCGATGTTGCTTAACTTCGGTGATCGGACGAGAACCGGTGTATTCAACATGGTATGGCCGTTGGCGTCCTTATACTGTAGCTGCACGGCAGAAGAAGGCTTCGCCTCTCCTCCTAACACACGCAATCGCTGTTTTCGGTGGCACATTTGACGCAAAGCACGTCCTTCCACCTCGAAGGCGACGCGCCGCCACGTGGGTCGGACGCACAACACAGCTGCTCGTTGCACCGCCTGTCATTCGTTTGGTTCGTGCGGCCTCCGACACTCGCGGGAGACGCACCTTGTTATCGTTATCCGGCGCAGGGCTTGCGCGCGGCCGGGCGGCTTGGGGACTGCGCGGGGTGTGGCAGTGTCGTGCTGGACCGAGGGAAGCGTTCTCACCTGCCTGACACGCGTCGCGCTTCCAGATATTTGCGTAATTCGCACGGTGCATTCTCGGCTGTCCCCTTCCGTCCCGACTTGTCCCGACTTTGCTCGACTGCCGCTCGCTGCCGCTCGGGTCGCGGTCCGTATGACAGCACAAGCACGAGAATCATCTGCGAGATGGGCGCGGGCCGAACCGGCGTGTCCGAGGCGCTGTGTGCGGCCGTTCGGAGCTACCAGAGCAGCTCTGTGCTGCGCCGTGCCGTGGAAAGGTGCGAAAACATGCACACAAGACACAGGCTGTTGGACAAAGTATCCCTCTCTTGTAGCGACGAAAGGTAAATTTTTGTTTACAAATTTGCCTTTGTGCACTGCTACAAAACAATATGCCCTGACGTTTTTCACAACATTTCTGTCACTTCATACTGTTTTGTTATTTCCAGAGACTCTTTGGAAGTCTTCCTTGGCGCACTCTTTTCAAACTGAGTTCCTTAATATCGTATCTTACGATAGTTTAAAATCAGTATGGAAGCATGTTTGTCACATGAGAAAGGTAGCATGAAAAAAGGGCTGGCAGGGGTAGCGACAAGAAAGCAAGAAATGAAGACAGCCAGAGTTCCCAGGCGGTCGCCGATCCGAATACTAACGTTGTTGCTTATCTTCGGTGGTCGGACAGGAACAGGTTTTTTTTAATGTAGTTAGTTTTTGGAATTTAGCGCTCCTACAAAACAGTAGGCTCTGACGCATTTCAAGAGCACATCTGTCGATTCGCAGTGTTTCGTTATTTTCAACGACTTCCTAGCACTCTTCCTCCGCGCTTTCTTGTTCAAACTGAGTTCATTACTGTAATTTCGCATCTTACGTTTAATACAGTAGTTTAAAATGCTTGTGGAAGCATCTTTGTCGCACCTGAGAGTTTGTATGAAAAGAGGGCTGGCAGGTGTAGTGACGTACAATCTAAAAAGAGAGAGGGAGCCAACAGCACCCGGTGTTCCCAGGCGGTCACCCATCCAAGTACTAACCGGGCCCGATGTTGCTTAACTTCGGTGATCGGACGAGAACCGGTGTATTCAACATGGTATGGCCGTTGGCGTCCTTATACTGTAGCTGCACGGCAGAAGAAGGCTTCGCCTCTCCTCCTAACACACGCAATCGCTGTTTTCGGTGGCACATTTGACGCAAAGCACGTCCTTCCACCTCGAAGGCGACGCGCCGCCACGTGGGTCGGACGCACAACACAGCTGCTCGTTGCACCGCCTGTCATTCGTTTGGTTCGTGCGGCCTCCGACACTCGCGGGAGACGCACCTTGTTATCGTTATCCGGCGCAGGGCTTGCGCGCGGCCGGGCGGCTTGGGGACTGCGCGGGGTGTGGCAGTGTCGTGCTGGACCGAGGGAAGCGTTCTCACCTGCCTGACACGCGTCGCGCTTCCAGATATTTGCGTAATTCGCACGGTGCATTCTCGGCTGTCCCCTTCCGTCCCGACTTGTCCCGACTTTGCTCGACTGCCGCTCGCTGCCGCTCGGGTCGCGGTCCGTATGACAGCACAAGCACGAGAATCATCTGCGAGATGGGCGCGGGCCGAACCGGCGTGTCCGAGGCGCCGTGTGCGGCCGTTCGGAGCTACCAGAGCAGCTCTGTGCTGCGCCGTGCCGTGGAAAGGTGCGAAAACATGCACACAAGACACAGGCTGTTGGACAAAGTATCCCTCTCTTGTAGCGACGAAAGGTAAATTTTTGTTTACAAATTTGCCTTTGTGCACTGCTACAAAACAATATGCCCTGACGTTTTTCACAACATTTCTGTCACTTCATACTGTTTTGTTATTTCCAGAGACTCTTTGGAAGTCTTCCTTGGCGCACTCTTTTCAAACTGAGTTCCTTAATATCGTATCTTACGATAGTTTAAAATCAGTATGGAAGCATGTTTGTCACATGAGAAAGGTAGCATGAAAAAAGGGCTGGCAGGGGTAGCGACAAGAAAGCAAGAAATGAAGACAGCCAGAGTTCCCAGGCGGTCGCCGATCCGAATACTAACGTTGTTGCTTATCTTCGGTGGTCGGACAGGAACAGGTTTTTTTTAATGTAGTTAGTTTTTGGAATTTAGCGCTCCTACAAAACAGTAGGCTCTGACGCATTTCAAGAGCACATCTGTCGATTCGCAGTGTTTCGTTATTTTCAACGACTTCCTAGCACTCTTCCTCCGCGCTTTCTTGTTCAAACTGAGTTCATTACTGTAATTTCGCATCTTACGTTTAATACAGTAGTTTAAAATGCTTGTGGAAGCATCTTTGTCGCACCTGAGAGTTTGTATGAAAAGAGGGCTGGCAGGTGTAGTGACGTACAATCTAAAAAGAGAGAGGGAGCCAACAGCACCCGGTGTTCCCAGGCGGTCACCCATCCAAGTACTAACCGGGCCCGATGTTGCTTAACTTCGGTGATTGGACGAGAACCGGTGTATTCAACATGATATGGCCGTTGGCGTCCTTATACTGTAGCTGCACGGCAGAAGAAGGCTTCGCCTCTCCTCCTAACACACGCAATCGCTGTTTTCGGTGGCACATTTGACGCAAAGCACGTCCTTCCACCTCGAAGGCGACGCGCCGCCACGTGGGTCGGACGCACAACACAGCTGCTCGTTGCACCGCCTGTCATTCGTTTGGTTCGTGCGGCCTCCGACACTCGCGGGAGACGCACCTTGTTATCGTTATCCGGCGCAGGGCTTGCGCGCGGCCGGGCGGCTTGGGGACTGCGCGGGGTGTGGCAGTGTCGTGCTGGACCGAGGGAAGCGTTCTCACCTGCCTGACACGCGTCGCGCTTCCAGATATTTGCGTAATTCGCACGGTGCATTCTCGGCTGTCCCCTTCCGTCCCGACTTGTCCCGACTTTGCTCGACTGCCGCTCGCTGCCGCTCGGGTCGCGGTCCGTATGACAGCACAAGCACGAGAATCATCTGCGAGATGGGCGCGGGCCGAACCGGCGTGTCCGAGGCGCCGTGTGCGGCCGTTCGGAGCTACCAGAGCAGCTCTGTGCTGCGCCGTGCCGTGGAAAGGTGCGAAAACATGCACACAAGACACAGGCTGTTGGACAAAGTATCCCTCTCTTGTAGCGACGAAAGGTAAATTTTTGTTTACAAATTTGCCTTTGTGCACTGCTACAAAACAATATGCCCTGACGTTTTTCACAACATTTCTGTCACTTCATACTGTTTTGTTATTTCCAGAGACTCTTTGGAAGTCTTCCTTGGCGCACTCTTTTCAAACTGAGTTCCTTAATATCGTATCTTACGATAGTTTAAAATCAGTATGGAAGCATCTTTGTCACATGAGAAAGGTAGCATGAAAAAAGGGCTGGCAGGGGTAGCGACAAGAAAGCAAGAAATGAAGACAGCCAGAGTTCCCAGGCGGTCGCCGATCCGAATACTAACGTTGTTGCTTATCTTCGGTGGTCGGACAGGAACAGGTTTTTTTTAATGTAGTTAGTTTTTGGAATTTAGCGCTCCTACAAAACAGTAGGCTCTGACGCATTTCAAGAGCACATCTGTCGATTCGCAGTGTTTCGTTATTTTCAACGACTTCCTAGCACTCTTCCTCCGCGCTTTCTTGTTCAAACTGAGTTCATTACTGTAATTTCGCATCTTACGTTTAATACAGTAGTTTAAAATGCTTGTGGAAGCATCTTTGTCGCACCTGAGAGTTTGTATGAAAAGAGGGCTGGCAGGTGTAGTGACGTACAATCTAAAAAGAGAGAGGGAGCCAACAGCACCCGGTGTTCCCAGGCGGTCACCCATCCAAGTACTAACCGGGCCCGATGTTGCTTAACTTCGGTGATCGGACGAGAACCGGTGTATTCAACATGGTATGGCCGTTGGCGTCCTTATACTGTAGCTGCACGGCAGAAGAAGGCTTCGCCTCTCCTCCTAACACACGCAATCGCTGTTTTCGGTGGCACATTTGACGCAAAGCACGTCCTTCCACCTCGAAGGCGACGCGCCGCCACGTGGGTCGGACGCACAACACAGCTGCTCGTTGCACCGCCTGTCATTCGTTTGGTTCGTGCGGCCTCCGACACTCGCGGGAGACGCACCTTGTTATCGTTATCCGGCGCAGGGCTTGCGCGCGGCCGGGCGGCTTGGGGACTGCGCGGGGTGTGGCAGTGTCGTGCTGGACCGAGGGAAGCGTTCTCACCTGCCTGACACGCGTCGCGCTTCCAGATATTTGCGTAATTCGCACGGTGCATTCTCGGCTGTCCCCTTCCGTCCCGACTTGTCCCGACTTTGCTCGACTGCCGCTCGCTGCCGCTCGGGTCGCGGTCCGTATGACAGCACAAGCACGAGAATCATCTGCGAGATGGGCGCGGGCCGAACCGGCGTGTCCGAGGCGCCGTGTGCGGCCGTTCGGAGCTACCAGAGCAGCTCTGTGCTGCGCCGTGCCGTGGAAAGGTGCGAAAACATGCACACAAGACACAGGCTGTTGGACAAAGTATCCCTCTCTTGTAGCGACGAAAGGTAAATTTTTGTTTACAAATTTGCCTTTGTGCACTGCTACAAAACAATATGCCCTGACGTTTTTCACAACATTTCTGTCACTTCATACTGTTTTGTTATTTCCAGAGACTCTTTGGAAGTCTTCCTTGGCGCACTCTTTTCAAACTGAGTTCCTTAATATCGTATCTTACGATAGTTTAAAATCAGTATGGAAGCATGTTTGTCACATGAGAAAGGTAGCATGAAAAAAGGGCTGGCAGGGGTAGCGACAAGAAAGCAAGAAATGAAGACAGCCAGAGTTCCCAGGCGGTCGCCGATCCGAATACTAACGTTGTTGCTTATCTTCGGTGGTCGGACAGGAACAGGTTTTTTTTAATGTAGTTAGTTTTTGGAATTTAGCGCTCCTACAAAACAGTAGGCTCTGACGCATTTCAAGAGCACATCTGTCGATTCGCAGTGTTTCGTTATTTTCAACGACTTCCTAGCACTCTTCCTCCGCGCTTTCTTGTTCAAACTGAGTTCATTACTGTAATTTCGCATCTTACGTTTAATACAGTAGTTTAAAATGCTTGTGGAAGCATCTTTGTCGCACCTGAGAGTTTGTATGAAAAGAGGGCTGGCAGGTGTAGTGACGTACAATCTAAAAAGAGAGAGGGAGCCAACAGCACCCGGTGTTCCCAGGCGGTCACCCATCCAAGTACTAACCGGGCCCGATGTTGCTTAACTTCGGTGATTGGACGAGAACCGGTGTATTCAACATGATATGGCCGTTGGCGTCCTTATACTGTAGCTGCACGGCAGAAGAAGGCTTCGCCTCTCCTCCTAACACACGCAATCGCTGTTTTCGGTGGCACATTTGACGCAAAGCACGTCCTTCCACCTCGAAGGCGACGCGCCGCCACGTGGGTCGGACGCACAACACAGCTGCTCGTTGCACCGCCTGTCATTCGTTTGGTTCGTGCGGCCTCCGACACTCGCGGGAGACGCACCTTGTTATCGTTATCCGGCGCAGGGCTTGCGCGCGGCCGGGCGGCTTGGGGACTGCGCGGGGTGTGGCAGTGTCGTGCTGGACCGAGGGAAGCGTTCTCACCTGCCTGACACGCGTCGCGCTTCCAGATATTTGCGTAATTCGCACGGTGCATTCTCGGCTGTCCCCTTCCGTCCCGACTTGTCCCGACTTTGCTCGACTGCCGCTCGCTGCCGCTCGGGTCGCGGTCCGTATGACAGCACAAGCACGAGAATCATCTGCGAGATGGGCGCGGGCCGAACCGGCGTGTCCGAGGCGCCGTGTGCGGCCGTTCGGAGCTACCAGAGCAGCTCTGTGCTGCGCCGTGCCGTGGAAAGGTGCGAAAACATGCACACAAGACACAGGCTGTTGGACAAAGTATCCCTCTCTTGTAGCGACGAAAGGTAAATTTTTGTTTACAAATTTGCCTTTGTGCACTGCTACAAAACAATATGCCCTGACGTTTTTCACAACATTTCTGTCACTTCATACTGTTTTGTTATTTCCAGAGACTCTTTGGAAGTCTTCCTTGGCGCACTCTTTTCAAACTGAGTTCCTTAATATCGTATCTTACGATAGTTTAAAATCAGTATGGAAGCATCTTTGTCACATGAGAAAGGTAGCATGAAAAAAGGGCTGGCAGGGGTAGCGACAAGAAAGCAAGAAATGAAGACAGCCAGAGTTCCCAGGCGGTCGCCGATCCGAATACTAACGTTGTTGCTTATCTTCGGTGGTCGGACAGGAACAGGTTTTTTTTAATGTAGTTAGTTTTTGGAATTTAGCGCTCCTACAAAACAGTAGGCTCTGACGCATTTCAAGAGCACATCTGTCGATTCGCAGTGTTTCGTTATTTTCAACGACTTCCTAGCACTCTTCCTCCGCGCTTTCTTGTTCAAACTGAGTTCATTACTGTAATTTCGCATCTTACGTTTAATACAGTAGTTTAAAATGCTTGTGGAAGCATCTTTGTCGCACCTGAGAGTTTGTATGAAAAGAGGGCTGGCAGGTGTAGTGACGTACAATCTAAAAAGAGAGAGGGAGCCAACAGCACCCGGTGTTCCCAGGCGGTCACCCATCCAAGTACTAACCGGGCCCGATGTTGCTTAACTTCGGTGATCGGACGAGAACCGGTGTATTCAACATGGTATGGCCGTTGGCGTCCTTATACTGTAGCTGCACGGCAGAAGAAGGCTTCGCCTCTCCTCCTAACACACGCAATCGCTGTTTTCGGTGGCACATTTGACGCAAAGCACGTCCTTCCACCTCGAAGGCGACGCGCCGCCACGTGGGTCGGACGCACAACACAGCTGCTCGTTGCACCGCCTGTCATTCGTTTGGTTCGTGCGGCCTCCGACACTCGCGGGAGACGCACCTTGTTATCGTTATCCGGCGCAGGGCTTGCGCGCGGCCGGGCGGCTTGGGGACTGCGCGGGGTGTGGCAGTGTCGTGCTGGACCGAGGGAAGCGTTCTCACCTGCCTGACACGCGTCGCGCTTCCAGATATTTGCGTAATTCGCACGGTGCATTCTCGGCTGTCCCCTTCCGTCCCGACTTGTCCCGACTTTGCTCGACTGCCGCTCGCTGCCGCTCGGGTCGCGGTCCGTATGACAGCACAAGCACGAGAATCATCTGCGAGATGGGCGCGGGCCGAACCGGCGTGTCCGAGGCGCCGTGTGCGGCCGTTCGGAGCTACCAGAGCAGCTCTGTGCTGCGCCGTGCCGTGGAAAGGTGCGAAAACATGCACACAAGACACAGGCTGTTGGACAAAGTATCCCTCTCTTGTAGCGACGAAAGGTAAATTTTTGTTTACAAATTTGCCTTTGTGCACTGCTACAAAACAATATGCCCTGACGTTTTTCACAACATTTCTGTCACTTCATACTGTTTTGTTATTTCCAGAGACTCTTTGGAAGTCTTCCTTGGCGCACTCTTTTCAAACTGAGTTCCTTAATATCGTATCTTACGATAGTTTAAAATCAGTATGGAAGCATGTTTGTCACATGAGAAAGGTAGCATGAAAAAAGGGCTGGCAGGGGTAGCGACAAGAAAGCAAGAAATGAAGACAGCCAGAGTTCCCAGGCGGTCGCCGATCCGAATACTAACGTTGTTGCTTATCTTCGGTGGTCGGACAGGAACAGGTTTTTTTTAATGTAGTTAGTTTTTGGAATTTAGCGCTCCTACAAAACAGTAGGCTCTGACGCATTTCAAGAGCACATCTGTCGATTCGCAGTGTTTCGTTATTTTCAACGACTTCCTAGCACTCTTCCTCCGCGCTTTCTTGTTCAAACTGAGTTCATTACTGTAATTTCGCATCTTACGTTTAATACAGTAGTTTAAAATGCTTGTGGAAGCATCTTTGTCGCACCTGAGAGTTTGTATGAAAAGAGGGCTGGCAGGTGTAGTGACGTACAATCTAAAAAGAGAGAGGGAGCCAACAGCACCCGGTGTTCCCAGGCGGTCACCCATCCAAGTACTAACCGGGCCCGATGTTGCTTAACTTCGGTGATTGGACGAGAACCGGTGTATTCAACATGATATGGCCGTTGGCGTCCTTATACTGTAGCTGCACGGCAGAAGAAGGCTTCGCCTCTCCTCCTAACACACGCAATCGCTGTTTTCGGTGGCACATTTGACGCAAAGCACGTCCTTCCACCTCGAAGGCGACGCGCCGCCACGTGGGTCGGACGCACAACACAGCTGCTCGTTGCACCGCCTGTCATTCGTTTGGTTCGTGCGGCCTCCGACACTCGCGGGAGACGCACCTTGTTATCGTTATCCGGCGCAGGGCTTGCGCGCGGCCGGGCGGCTTGGGGACTGCGCGGGGTGTGGCAGTGTCGTGCTGGACCGAGGGAAGCGTTCTCACCTGCCTGACACGCGTCGCGCTTCCAGATATTTGCGTAATTCGCACGGTGCATTCTCGGCTGTCCCCTTCCGTCCCGACTTGTCCCGACTTTGCTCGACTGCCGCTCGCTGCCGCTCGGGTCGCGGTCCGTATGACAGCACAAGCACGAGAATCATCTGCGAGATGGGCGCGGGCCGAACCGGCGTGTCCGAGGCGCCGTGTGCGGCCGTTCGGAGCTACCAGAGCAGCTCTGTGCTGCGCCGTGCCGTGGAAAGGTGCGAAAACATGCACACAAGACACAGGCTGTTGGACAAAGTATCCCTCTCTTGTAGCGACGAAAGGTAAATTTTTGTTTACAAATTTGCCTTTGTGCACTGCTACAAAACAATATGCCCTGACGTTTTTCACAACATTTCTGTCACTTCATACTGTTTTGTTATTTCCAGAGACTCTTTGGAAGTCTTCCTTGGCGCACTCTTTTCAAACTGAGTTCCTTAATATCGTATCTTACGATAGTTTAAAATCAGTATGGAAGCATCTTTGTCACATGAGAAAGGTAGCATGAAAAAAGGGCTGGCAGGGGTAGCGACAAGAAAGCAAGAAATGAAGACAGCCAGAGTTCCCAGGCGGTCGCCGATCCGAATACTAACGTTGTTGCTTATCTTCGGTGGTCGGACAGGAACAGGTTTTTTTTAATGTAGTTAGTTTTTGGAATTTAGCGCTCCTACAAAACAGTAGGCTCTGACGCATTTCAAGAGCACATCTGTCGATTCGCAGTGTTTCGTTATTTTCAACGACTTCCTAGCACTCTTCCTCCGCGCTTTCTTGTTCAAACTGAGTTCATTACTGTAATTTCGCATCTTACGTTTAATACAGTAGTTTAAAATGCTTGTGGAAGCATCTTTGTCGCACCTGAGAGTTTGTATGAAAAGAGGGCTGGCAGGTGTAGTGACGTACAATCTAAAAAGAGAGAGGGAGCCAACAGCACCCGGTGTTCCCAGGCGGTCACCCATCCAAGTACTAACCGGGCCCGATGTTGCTTAACTTCGGTGATCGGACGAGAACCGGTGTATTCAACATGGTATGGCCGTTGGCGTCCTTATACTGTAGCTGCACGGCAGAAGAAGGCTTCGCCTCTCCTCCTAACACACGCAATCGCTGTTTTCGGTGGCACATTTGACGCAAAGCACGTCCTTCCACCTCGAAGGCGACGCGCCGCCACGTGGGTCGGACGCACAACACAGCTGCTCGTTGCACCGCCTGTCATTCGTTTGGTTCGTGCGGCCTCCGACACTCGCGGGAGACGCACCTTGTTATCGTTATCCGGCGCAGGGCTTGCGCGCGGCCGGGCGGCTTGGGGACTGCGCGGGGTGTGGCAGTGTCGTGCTGGACCGAGGGAAGCGTTCTCACCTGCCTGACACGCGTCGCGCTTCCAGATATTTGCGTAATTCGCACGGTGCATTCTCGGCTGTCCCCTTCCGTCCCGACTTGTCCCGACTTTGCTCGACTGCCGCTCGCTGCCGCTCGGGTCGCGGTCCGTATGACAGCACAAGCACGAGAATCATCTGCGAGATGGGCGCGGGCCGAACCGGCGTGTCCGAGGCGCCGTGTGCGGCCGTTCGGAGCTACCAGAGCAGCTCTGTGCTGCGCCGTGCCGTGGAAAGGTGCGAAAACATGCACACAAGACACAGGCTGTTGGACAAAGTATCCCTCTCTTGTAGCGACGAAAGGTAAATTTTTGTTTACAAATTTGCCTTTGTGCACTGCTACAAAACAATATGCCCTGACGTTTTTCACAACATTTCTGTCACTTCATACTGTTTTGTTATTTCCAGAGACTCTTTGGAAGTCTTCCTTGGCGCACTCTTTTCAAACTGAGTTCCTTAATATCGTATCTTACGATAGTTTAAAATCAGTATGGAAGCATGTTTGTCACATGAGAAAGGTAGCATGAAAAAAGGGCTGGCAGGGGTAGCGACAAGAAAGCAAGAAATGAAGACAGCCAGAGTTCCCAGGCGGTCGCCGATCCGAATACTAACGTTGTTGCTTATCTTCGGTGGTCGGACAGGAACAGGTTTTTTTTAATGTAGTTAGTTTTTGGAATTTAGCGCTCCTACAAAACAGTAGGCTCTGACGCATTTCAAGAGCACATCTGTCGATTCGCAGTGTTTCGTTATTTTCAACGACTTCCTAGCACTCTTCCTCCGCGCTTTCTTGTTCAAACTGAGTTCATTACTGTAATTTCGCATCTTACGTTTAATACAGTAGTTTAAAATGCTTGTGGAAGCATCTTTGTCGCACCTGAGAGTTTGTATGAAAAGAGGGCTGGCAGGTGTAGTGACGTACAATCTAAAAAGAGAGAGGGAGCCAACAGCACCCGGTGTTCCCAGGCGGTCACCCATCCAAGTACTAACCGGGCCCGATGTTGCTTAACTTCGGTGATCGGACGAGAACCGGTGTATTCAACATGATATGGCCGTTGGCGTCCTTATACTGTAGCTGCACGGCAGAAGAAGGCTTCGCCTCTCCTCCTAACACACGCAATCGCTGTTTTCGGTGGCACATTTGACGCAAAGCACGTCCTTCCACCTCGAAGGCGACGCGCCGCCACGTGGGTCGGACGCACAACACAGCTGCTCGTTGCACCGCCTGTCATTCGTTTGGTTCGTGCGGCCTCCGACACTCGCGGGAGACGCACCTTGTTATCGTTATCCGGCGCAGGGCTTGCGCGCGGCCGGGCGGCTTGGGGACTGCGCGGGGTGTGGCAGTGTCGTGCTGGACCGAGGGAAGCGTTCTCACCTGCCTGACACGCGTCGCGCTTCCAGATATTTGCGTAATTCGCACGGTGCATTCTCGGCTGTCCCCTTCCGTCCCGACTTGTCCCGACTTTGCTCGACTGCCGCTCGCTGCCGCTCGGGTCGCGGTCCGTATGACAGCACAAGCACGAGAATCATCTGCGAGATGGGCGCGGGCCGAACCGGCGTGTCCGAGGCGCCGTGTGCGGCCGTTCGGAGCTACCAGAGCAGCTCTGTGCTGCGCCGTGCCGTGGAAAGGTGCGAAAACATGCACACAAGACACAGGCTGTTGGACAAAGTATCCCTCTCTTGTAGCGACGAAAGGTAAATTTTTGTTTACAAATTTGCCTTTGTGCACTGCTACAAAACAATATGCCCTGACGTTTTTCACAACATTTCTGTCACTTCATACTGTTTTGTTATTTCCAGAGACTCTTTGGAAGTCTTCCTTGGCGCACTCTTTTCAAACTGAGTTCCTTAATATCGTATCTTACGATAGTTTAAAATCAGTATGGAAGCATGTTTGTCACATGAGAAAGGTAGCATGAAAAAAGGGCTGGCAGGGGTAGCGACAAGAAAGCAAGAAATGAAGACAGCCAGAGTTCCCAGGCGGTCGCCGATCCGAATACTAACGTTGTTGCTTATCTTCGGTGGTCGGACAGGAACAGGTTTTTTTTAATGTAGTTAGTTTTTGGAATTTAGCGCTCCTACAAAACAGTAGGCTCTGACGCATTTCAAGAGCACATCTGTCGATTCGCAGTGTTTCGTTATTTTCAACGACTTCCTAGCACTCTTCCTCCGCGCTTTCTTGTTCAAACTGAGTTCATTACTGTAATTTCGCATCTTACGTTTAATACAGTAGTTTAAAATGCTTGTGGAAGCATCTTTGTCGCACCTGAGAGTTTGTATGAAAAGAGGGCTGGCAGGTGTAGTGACGTACAATCTAAAAAGAGAGAGGGAGCCAACAGCACCCGGTGTTCCCAGGCGGTCACCCATCCAAGTACTAACCGGGCCCGATGTTGCTTAACTTCGGTGATCGGACGAGAACCGGTGTATTCAACATGGTATGGCCGTTGGCGTCCTTATACTGTAGCTGCACGGCAGAAGAAGGCTTCGCCTCTCCTCCTAACACACGCAATCGCTGTTTTCGGTGGCACATTTGACGCAAAGCACGTCCTTCCACCTCGAAGGCGACGCGCCGCCACGTGGGTCGGACGCACAACACAGCTGCTCGTTGCACCGCCTGTCATTCGTTTGGTTCGTGCGGCCTCCGACACTCGCGGGAGACGCACCTTGTTATCGTTATCCGGCGCAGGGCTTGCGCGCGGCCGGGCGGCTTGGGGACTGCGCGGGGTGTGGCAGTGTCGTGCTGGACCGAGGGAAGCGTTCTCACCTGCCTGACACGCGTCGCGCTTCCAGATATTTGCGTAATTCGCACGGTGCATTCTCGGCTGTCCCCTTCCGTCCCGACTTGTCCCGACTTTGCTCGACTGCCGCTCGCTGCCGCTCGGGTCGCGGTCCGTATGACAGCACAAGCACGAGAATCATCTGCGAGATGGGCGCGGGCCGAACCGGCGTGTCCGAGGCGCCGTGTGCGGCCGTTCGGAGCTACCAGAGCAGCTCTGTGCTGCGCCGTGCCGTGGAAAGGTGCGAAAACATGCACACAAGACACAGGCTGTTGGACAAAGTATCCCTCTCTTGTAGCGACGAAAGGTAAATTTTTGTTTACAAATTTGCCTTTGTGCACTGCTACAAAACAATATGCCCTGACGTTTTTCACAACATTTCTGTCACTTCATACTGTTTTGTTATTTCCAGAGACTCTTTGGAAGTCTTCCTTGGCGCACTCTTTTCAAACTGAGTTCCTTAATATCGTATCTTACGATAGTTTAAAATCAGTATGGAAGCATGTTTGTCACATGAGAAAGGTAGCATGAAAAAAGGGCTGGCAGGGGTAGCGACAAGAAAGCAAGAAATGAAGACAGCCAGAGTTCCCAGGCGGTCGCCGATCCGAATACTAACGTTGTTGCTTATCTTCGGTGGTCGGACAGGAACAGGTTTTTTTTAATGTAGTTAGTTTTTGGAATTTAGCGCTCCTACAAAACAGTAGGCTCTGACGCATTTCAAGAGCACATCTGTCGATTCGCAGTGTTTCGTTATTTTCAACGACTTCCTAGCACTCTTCCTCCGCGCTTTCTTGTTCAAACTGAGTTCATTACTGTAATTTCGCATCTTACGTTTAATACAGTAGTTTAAAATGCTTGTGGAAGCATCTTTGTCGCACCTGAGAGTTTGTATGAAAAGAGGGCTGGCAGGTGTAGTGACGTACAATCTAAAAAGAGAGAGGGAGCCAACAGCACCCGGTGTTCCCAGGCGGTCACCCATCCAAGTACTAACCGGGCCCGATGTTGCTTAACTTCGGTGATCGGACGAGAACCGGTGTATTCAACATGATATGGCCGTTGGCGTCCTTATACTGTAGCTGCACGGCAGAAGAAGGCTTCGCCTCTCCTCCTAACACACGCAATCGCTGTTTTCGGTGGCACATTTGACGCAAAGCACGTCCTTCCACCTCGAAGGCGACGCGCCGCCACGTGGGTCGGACGCACAACACAGCTGCTCGTTGCACCGCCTGTCATTCGTTTGGTTCGTGCGGCCTCCGACACTCGCGGGAGACGCACCTTGTTATCGTTATCCGGCGCAGGGCTTGCGCGCGGCCGGGCGGCTTGGGGACTGCGCGGGGTGTGGCAGTGTCGTGCTGGACCGAGGGAAGCGTTCTCACCTGCCTGACACGCGTCGCGCTTCCAGATATTTGCGTAATTCGCACGGTGCATTCTCGGCTGTCCCCTTCCGTCCCGACTTGTCCCGACTTTGCTCGACTGCCGCTCGCTGCCGCTCGGGTCGCGGTCCGTATGACAGCACAAGCACGAGAATCATCTGCGAGATGGGCGCGGGCCGAACCGGCGTGTCCGAGGCGCCGTGTGCGGCCGTTCGGAGCTACCAGAGCAGCTCTGTGCTGCGCCGTGCCGTGGAAAGGTGCGAAAACATGCACACAAGACACAGGCTGTTGGACAAAGTATCCCTCTCTTGTAGCGACGAAAGGTAAATTTTTGTTTACAAATTTGCCTTTGTGCACTGCTACAAAACAATATGCCCTGACGTTTTTCACAACATTTCTGTCACTTCATACTGTTTTGTTATTTCCAGAGACTCTTTGGAAGTCTTCCTTGGCGCACTCTTTTCAAACTGAGTTCCTTAATATCGTATCTTACGATAGTTTAAAATCAGTATGGAAGCATGTTTGTCACATGAGAAAGGTAGCATGAAAAAAGGGCTGGCAGGGGTAGCGACAAGAAAGCAAGAAATGAAGACAGCCAGAGTTCCCAGGCGGTCGCCGATCCGAATACTAACGTTGTTGCTTATCTTCGGTGGTCGGACAGGAACAGGTTTTTTTTAATGTAGTTAGTTTTTGGAATTTAGCGCTCCTACAAAACAGTAGGCTCTGACGCATTTCAAGAGCACATCTGTCGATTCGCAGTGTTTCGTTATTTTCAACGACTTCCTAGCACTCTTCCTCCGCGCTTTCTTGTTCAAACTGAGTTCATTACTGTAATTTCGCATCTTACGTTTAATACAGTAGTTTAAAATGCTTGTGGAAGCATCTTTGTCGCACCTGAGAGTTTGTATGAAAAGAGGGCTGGCAGGTGTAGTGACGTACAATCTAAAAAGAGAGAGGGAGCCAACAGCACCCGGTGTTCCCAGGCGGTCACCCATCCAAGTACTAACCGGGCCCGATGTTGCTTAACTTCGGTGATCGGACGAGAACCGGTGTATTCAACATGATATGGCCATTGGCGTCCTTATACTGTAGCTGCACGGCAGAAGAAGGCTTCGCCTCTCCTCCTAACACACGCAATCGCTGTTTTCGGTGGCACATTTGACGCAAAGCACGTCCTTCCACCTCGAAGGCGACGCGCCGCCACGTGGGTCGGACGCACAACACAGCTGCTCGTTGCACCGCCTGTCATTCGTTTGGTTCGTGCGGCCTCCGACACTCGCGGGAGACGCACCTTGTTATCGTTATCCGGCGCAGGGCTTGCGCGCGGCCGGGCGGCTTGGGGACTGCGCGGGGTGTGGCAGTGTCGTGCTGGACCGAGGGAAGCGTTCTCACCTGCCTGACACGCGTCGCGCTTCCAGATATTTGCGTAATTCGCACGGTGCATTCTCGGCTGTCCCCTTCCGTCCCGACTTGTCCCGACTTTGCTCGACTGCCGCTCGCTGCCGCTCGGGTCGCGGTCCGTATGACAGCACAAGCACGAGAATCATCTGCGAGATGGGCGCGGGCCGAACCGGCGTGTCCGAGGCGCCGTGTGCGGCCGTTCGGAGCTACCAGAGCAGCTCTGTGCTGCGCCGTGCCGTGGAAAGGTGCGAAAACATGCACACAAGACACAGGCTGTTGGACAAAGTATCCCTCTCTTGTAGCGACGAAAGGTAAATTTTTGTTTACAAATTTGCCTTTGTGCACTGCTACAAAACAATATGCCCTGACGTTTTTCACAACATTTCTGTCACTTCATACTGTTTTGTTATTTCCAGAGACTCTTTGGAAGTCTTCCTTGGCGCACTCTTTTCAAACTGAGTTCCTTAATATCGTATCTTACGATAGTTTAAAATCAGTATGGAAGCATGTTTGTCACATGAGAAAGGTAGCATGAAAAAAGGGCTGGCAGGGGTAGCGACAAGAAAGCAAGAAATGAAGACAGCCAGAGTTCCCAGGCGGTCGCCGATCCGAATACTAACGTTGTTGCTTATCTTCGGTGGTCGGACAGGAACAGGTTTTTTTTAATGTAGTTAGTTTTTGGAATTTAGCGCTCCTACAAAACAGTAGGCTCTGACGCATTTCAAGAGCACATCTGTCGATTCGCAGTGTTTCGTTATTTTCAACGACTTCCTAGCACTCTTCCTCCGCGCTTTCTTGTTCAAACTGAGTTCATTACTGTAATTTCGCATCTTACGTTTAATACAGTAGTTTAAAATGCTTGTGGAAGCATCTTTGTCGCACCTGAGAGTTTGTATGAAAAGAGGGCTGGCAGGTGTAGTGACGTACAATCTAAAAAGAGAGAGGGAGCCAACAGCACCCGGTGTTCCCAGGCGGTCACCCATCCAAGTACTAACCGGGCCCGATGTTGCTTAACTTCGGTGATCGGACGAGAACCGGTGTATTCAACATGATATGGCCGTTGGCGTCCTTATACTGTAGCTGCACGGCAGAAGAAGGCTTCGCCTCTCCTCCTAACACACGCAATCGCTGTTTTCGGTGGCACATTTGACGCAAAGCACGTCCTTCCACCTCGAAGGCGACGCGCCGCCACGTGGGTCGGACGCACAACACAGCTGCTCGTTGCACCGCCTGTCATTCGTTTGGTTCGTGCGGCCTCCGACACTCGCGGGAGACGCACCTTGTTATCGTTATCCGGCGCAGGGCTTGCGCGCGGCCGGGCGGCTTGGGGACTGCGCGGGGTGTGGCAGTGTCGTGCTGGACCGAGGGAAGCGTTCTCACCTGCCTGACACGCGTCGCGCTTCCAGATATTTGCGTAATTCGCACGGTGCATTCTCGGCTGTCCCCTTCCGTCCCGACTTGTCCCGACTTTGCTCGACTGCCGCTCGCTGCCGCTCGGGTCGCGGTCCGTATGACAGCACAAGCACGAGAATCATCTGCGAGATGGGCGCGGGCCGAACCGGCGTGTCCGAGGCGCCGTGTGCGGCCGTTCGGAGCTACCAGAGCAGCTCTGTGCTGCGCCGTGCCGTGGAAAGGTGCGAAAACATGCACACAAGACACAGGCTGTTGGACAAAGTATCCCTCTCTTGTAGCGACGAAAGGTAAATTTTTGTTTACAAATTTGCCTTTGTGCACTGCTACAAAACAATATGCCCTGACGTTTTTCACAACATTTCTGTCACTTCATACTGTTTTGTTATTTCCAGAGACTCTTTGGAAGTCTTCCTTGGCGCACTCTTTTCAAACTGAGTTCCTTAATATCGTATCTTACGATAGTTTAAAATCAGTATGGAAGCATGTTTGTCACATGAGAAAGGTAGCATGAAAAAAGGGCTGGCAGGGGTAGCGACAAGAAAGCAAGAAATGAAGACAGCCAGAGTTCCCAGGCGGTCGCCGATCCGAATACTAACGTTGTTGCTTATCTTCGGTGGTCGGACAGGAACAGGTTTTTTTTAATGTAGTTAGTTTTTGGAATTTAGCGCTCCTACAAAACAGTAGGCTCTGACGCATTTCAAGAGCACATCTGTCGATTCGCAGTGTTTCGTTATTTTCAACGACTTCCTAGCACTCTTCCTCCGCGCTTTCTTGTTCAAACTGAGTTCATTACTGTAATTTCGCATCTTACGTTTAATACAGTAGTTTAAAATGCTTGTGGAAGCATCTTTGTCGCACCTGAGAGTTTGTATGAAAAGAGGGCTGGCAGGTGTAGTGACGTACAATCTAAAAAGAGAGAGGGAGCCAACAGCACCCGGTGTTCCCAGGCGGTCACCCATCCAAGTACTAACCGGGCCCGATGTTGCTTAACTTCGGTGATCGGACGAGAACCGGTGTATTCAACATGATATGGCCATTGGCGTCCTTATACTGTAGCTGCACGGCAGAAGAAGGCTTCGCCTCTCCTCCTAACACACGCAATCGCTGTTTTCGGTGGCACATTTGACGCAAAGCACGTCCTTCCACCTCGAAGGCGACGCGCCGCCACGTGGGTCGGACGCACAACACAGCTGCTCGTTGCACCGCCTGTCATTCGTTTGGTTCGTGCGGCCTCCGACACTCGCGGGAGACGCACCTTGTTATCGTTATCCGGCGCAGGGCTTGCGCGCGGCCGGGCGGCTTGGGGACTGCGCGGGGTGTGGCAGTGTCGTGCTGGACCGAGGGAAGCGTTCTCACCTGCCTGACACGCGTCGCGCTTCCAGATATTTGCGTAATTCGCACGGTGCATTCTCGGCTGTCCCCTTCCGTCCCGACTTGTCCCGACTTTGCTCGACTGCCGCTCGCTGCCGCTCGGGTCGCGGTCCGTATGACAGCACAAGCACGAGAATCATCTGCGAGATGGGCGCGGGCCGAACCGGCGTGTCCGAGGCGCCGTGTGCGGCCGTTCGGAGCTACCAGAGCAGCTCTGTGCTGCGCCGTGCCGTGGAAAGGTGCGAAAACATGCACACAAGACACAGGCTGTTGGACAAAGTATCCCTCTCTTGTAGCGACGAAAGGTAAATTTTTGTTTACAAATTTGCCTTTGTGCACTGCTACAAAACAATATGCCCTGACGTTTTTCACAACATTTCTGTCACTTCATACTGTTTTGTTATTTCCAGAGACTCTTTGGAAGTCTTCCTTGGCGCACTCTTTTCAAACTGAGTTCCTTAATATCGTATCTTACGATAGTTTAAAATCAGTATGGAAGCATGTTTGTCACATGAGAAAGGTAGCATGAAAAAAGGGCTGGCAGGGGTAGCGACAAGAAAGCAAGAAATGAAGACAGCCAGAGTTCCCAGGCGGTCGCCGATCCGAATACTAACGTTGTTGCTTATCTTCGGTGGTCGGACAGGAACAGGTTTTTTTTAATGTAGTTAGTTTTTGGAATTTAGCGCTCCTACAAAACAGTAGGCTCTGACGCATTTCAAGAGCACATCTGTCGATTCGCAGTGTTTCGTTATTTTCAACGACTTCCTAGCACTCTTCCTCCGCGCTTTCTTGTTCAAACTGAGTTCATTACTGTAATTTCGCATCTTACGTTTAATACAGTAGTTTAAAATGCTTGTGGAAGCATCTTTGTCGCACCTGAGAGTTTGTATGAAAAGAGGGCTGGCAGGTGTAGTGACGTACAATCTAAAAAGAGAGAGGGAGCCAACAGCACCCGGTGTTCCCAGGCGGTCACCCATCCAAGTACTAACCGGGCCCGATGTTGCTTAACTTCGGTGATCGGACGAGAACCGGTGTATTCAACATGATATGGCCGTTGGCGTCCTTATACTGTAGCTGCACGGCAGAAGAAGGCTTCGCCTCTCCTCCTAACACACGCAATCGCTGTTTTCGGTGGCACATTTGACGCAAAGCACGTCCTTCCACCTCGAAGGCGACGCGCCGCCACGTGGGTCGGACGCACAACACAGCTGCTCGTTGCACCGCCTGTCATTCGTTTGGTTCGTGCGGCCTCCGACACTCGCGGGAGACGCACCTTGTTATCGTTATCCGGCGCAGGGCTTGCGCGCGGCCGGGCGGCTTGGGGACTGCGCGGGGTGTGGCAGTGTCGTGCTGGACCGAGGGAAGCGTTCTCACCTGCCTGACACGCGTCGCGCTTCCAGATATTTGCGTAATTCGCACGGTGCATTCTCGGCTGTCCCCTTCCGTCCCGACTTGTCCCGACTTTGCTCGACTGCCGCTCGCTGCCGCTCGGGTCGCGGTCCGTATGACAGCACAAGCACGAGAATCATCTGCGAGATGGGCGCGGGCCGAACCGGCGTGTCCGAGGCGCCGTGTGCGGCCGTTCGGAGCTACCAGAGCAGCTCTGTGCTGCGCCGTGCCGTGGAAAGGTGCGAAAACATGCACACAAGACACAGGCTGTTGGACAAAGTATCCCTCTCTTGTAGCGACGAAAGGTAAATTTTTGTTTACAAATTTGCCTTTGTGCACTGCTACAAAACAATATGCCCTGACGTTTTTCACAACATTTCTGTCACTTCATACTGTTTTGTTATTTCCAGAGACTCTTTGGAAGTCTTCCTTGGCGCACTCTTTTCAAACTGAGTTCCTTAATATCGTATCTTACGATAGTTTAAAATCAGTATGGAAGCATGTTTGTCACATGAGAAAGGTAGCATGAAAAAAGGGCTGGCAGGGGTAGCGACAAGAAAGCAAGAAATGAAGACAGCCAGAGTTCCCAGGCGGTCGCCGATCCGAATACTAACGTTGTTGCTTATCTTCGGTGGTCGGACAGGAACAGGTTTTTTTTAATGTAGTTAGTTTTTGGAATTTAGCGCTCCTACAAAACAGTAGGCTCTGACGCATTTCAAGAGCACATCTGTCGATTCGCAGTGTTTCGTTATTTTCAACGACTTCCTAGCACTCTTCCTCCGCGCTTTCTTGTTCAAACTGAGTTCATTACTGTAATTTCGCATCTTACGTTTAATACAGTAGTTTAAAATGCTTGTGGAAGCATCTTTGTCGCACCTGAGAGTTTGTATGAAAAGAGGGCTGGCAGGTGTAGTGACGTACAATCTAAAAAGAGAGAGGGAGCCAACAGCACCCGGTGTTCCCAGGCGGTCACCCATCCAAGTACTAACCGGGCCCGATGTTGCTTAACTTCGGTGATCGGACGAGAACCGGTGTATTCAACATGATATGGCCGTTGGCGTCCTTATACTGTAGCTGCACGGCAGAAGAAGGCTTCGCCTCTCCTCCTAACACACGCAATCGCTGTTTTCGGTGGCACATTTGACGCAAAGCACGTCCTTCCACCTCGAAGGCGACGCGCCGCCACGTGGGTCGGACGCACAACACAGCTGCTCGTTGCACCGCCTGTCATTCGTTTGGTGCGTGCGGCCTCCGACACTCGCGGGAGACGCACCTTGTTCTTGTTATCCGGCGCAGGGCATGCGCGCGGCCGGGCGGCGGGGGGACTGCGCGGGGTGTGGCAGTGTCCTGCTGGACCGACGGAAGCTTCCTCACCTGCCCGACACACGCCGCGATTCCAGATATTTGCGTAATTCGCTCGCCTGTCCCCTCCCCTTCCGTCCCGACTTGTCCCGACTTTGCTCGACTGCCGCTCGCTGCCGCTCGGGTCGCGGTCCATATGGCTGCACAAGCACGAGAAACATCTGCGAGATGGACGCGGGCCGAACCGGCGTGTCTGAGGCGCCGTGTGCGGCCGTTCGGAGCTACTAGAGCAGCGCCGTGCCGTGGAAAGGTGCGAGAACACGGACACGAGAGACAGGCGGTTCGACAAAGCATCCATCTCCTCTAGCGGCGAAAGATAAATTTTTGTTTACAAATTTGCACTTGAACACTGCTACAAAACTATAAGCCCTGGTGTATTTCAGAACATCCCTGTCGCTTCATACTCTTGTTATTTCTAGAGACACTTTGGAAAAGAGGGCTGGCACGGGTAGCGAAAAAAAAAAGCAAAAAATGAAGACAGCCAGAGTTCCCAGGCGGTCACCGATCCGAATACTAAAGTTGTTGCTTATCGTCGGTGATCGGGCGAGAACAGTTGATTTTTTTTTTAATTTTTTATTTATTTAGTTAGTTTTTGGAATTTATCGCTCTTACAAAACAGTAGGCTCTGACGCACTTCAAGAGCACATCTGTCGATTCGCAGTGTTTCGTTACTTTCAAGGTGTTCTAGCACTCTTCCTTCGCGCATTCTTGCTCAAACTGAATTTATTACTGTAATTTCGTATCTTACGTTTAATACAGTAGTTTAAAATGCTCGAGGAAGCATCTTTGTCACACCTGAGAGTTAGTATGAAAAGAGGGCTGGCCGGTGTAGCGAGGTAAAAAGGAAAAAATGAGAGGGAGCCAACAGCACCCGGTGTTCCCAGGCGGTCACCCATCCAAGTACTAACCGGGCCCTATGTTGCTTAACTTCGGTGATCGGACGAGAACCGGTGTATTCAACATGGTATGGCCGTTGGCGTCCTTATACTGTATCCGCACAGCAGAAGAAGGCTTCGCCTCTCCTCCCAACACACGCAATCGCCGTTTTTCGGTGGCACATTTGACGCAAAGCACGTCCTTCCACCTCGAAGGCGACGCGCAGTGCGGCGCGCCGCCACGTGGGTCGGACGCACAACACAGCTGCTCGTTGCACCGCCTGTCATTCGTTTGGTGCGTGCGGCCTCCGACACTCGCGGGAGACGCACCTTGTTCTTGTTATCCGGCGCAGGGCATGCGCGCGGCCGGGCGGCGGGGGGACTGCGCGGGGTGTGGCAGTGTCCTGCTGGACCGACGGAAGCTTCCTCACCTGCCCGACACACGCCGCGATTCCAGATATTTGCGTAATTCGCTCGCCTGTCCCCTCCCCTTCCGTCCCGACTTGTCCCGACTTTGCTCGACTGCCGCTCGCTGCCGCTCGGGTCGCGGTCCATATGGCTGCACAAGCACGAGAAACATCTGCGAGATGGACGCGGGCCGAACCGGCGTGTCTGAGGCGCCGTGTGCGGCCGTTCGGAGCTACTAGAGCAGCGCCGTGCCGTGGAAAGGTGCGAGAACACGGACACGAGAGACAGGCGGTTCGACAAAGCATCCATCTCCTCTAGCGGCGAAAGATAAATTTTTGTTTACAAATTTGCACTTGAACACTGCTACAAAACTATAAGCCCTGGTGTATTTCAGAACATCCCTGTCGCTTCATACTCTTGTTATTTCTAGAGACACTTTGGAAAAGAGGGCTGGCACGGGTAGCGAAAAAAAAAAGCAAAAAATGAAGACAGCCAGAGTTCCCAGGCGGTCACCGATCCGAATACTAAAGTTGTTGCTTATCGTCGGTGATCGGGCGAGAACAGTTGATTTTTTTTTTAATTTTTTATTTATTTAGTTAGTTTTTGGAATTTATCGCTCTTACAAAACAGTAGGCTCTGACGCACTTCAAGAGCACATCTGTCGATTCGCAGTGTTTCGTTACTTTCAAGGTGTTCTAGCACTCTTCCTTCGCGCATTCTTGCTCAAACTGAATTTATTACTGTAATTTCGTATCTTACGTTTAATACAGTAGTTTAAAATGCTCGAGGAAGCATCTTTGTCACACCTGAGAGTTAGTATGAAAAGAGGGCTGGCCGGTGTAGCGAGGTAAAAAGGAAAAAATGAGAGGGAGCCAACAGCACCCGGTGTTCCCAGGCGGTCACCCATCCAAGTACTAACCGGGCCCTATGTTGCTTAACTTCGGTGATCGGACGAGAACCGGTGTATTCAACATGGTATGGCCGTTGGCGTCCTTATACTGTATCCGCACAGCAGAAGAAGGCTTCGCCTCTCCTCCCAACACACGCAATCGCCGTTTTTCGGTGGCACATTTGACGCAAAGCACGTCCTTCCACCTCGAAGGCGACGCGCAGTGCGGCGCGCCGCCACGTGGGTCGGACGCACAACACAGCTGCTCGTTGCACCGCCTGTCATTCGTTTGGTGCGTGCGGCCTCCGACACTCGCGGGAGACGCACCTTGTTCTTGTTATCCGGCGCAGGGCATGCGCGCGGCCGGGCGGCGGGGGGACTGCGCGGGGTGTGGCAGTGTCCTGCTGGACCGACGGAAGCTTCCTCACCTGCCCGACACACGCCGCGATTCCAGATATTTGCGTAATTCGCTCGCCTGTCCCCTCCCCTTCCGTCCCGACTTGTCCCGACTTTGCTCGACTGCCGCTCGCTGCCGCTCGGGTCGCGGTCCATATGGCTGCACAAGCACGAGAAACATCTGCGAGATGGACGCGGGCCGAACCGGCGTGTCTGAGGCGCCGTGTGCGGCCGTTCGGAGCTACTAGAGCAGCGCCGTGCCGTGGAAAGGTGCGAGAACACGGACACGAGAGACAGGCGGTTCGACAAAGCATCCATCTCCTCTAGCGGCGAAAGATAAATTTTTGTTTACAAATTTGCACTTGAACACTGCTACAAAACTATAAGCCCTGGTGTATTTCAGAACATCCCTGTCGCTTCATACTCTTGTTATTTCTAGAGACACTTTGGAAAAGAGGGCTGGCACGGGTAGCGAAAAAAAAAAGCAAAAAATGAAGACAGCCAGAGTTCCCAGGCGGTCACCGATCCGAATACTAAAGTTGTTGCTTATCGTCGGTGATCGGGCGAGAACAGTTGATTTTTTTTTTAATTTTTTATTTATTTAGTTAGTTTTTGGAATTTATCGCTCTTACAAAACAGTAGGCTCTGACGCACTTCAAGAGCACATCTGTCGATTCGCAGTGTTTCGTTACTTTCAAGGTGTTCTAGCACTCTTCCTTCGCGCATTCTTGCTCAAACTGAATTTATTACTGTAATTTCGTATCTTACGTTTAATACAGTAGTTTAAAATGCTCGAGGAAGCATCTTTGTCACACCTGAGAGTTAGTATGAAAAGAGGGCTGGCCGGTGTAGCGAGGTAAAAAGGAAAAAATGAGAGGGAGCCAACAGCACCCGGTGTTCCCAGGCGGTCACCCATCCAAGTACTAACCGGGCCCGATGTTGCTTAACTTCGGTGATCGGACGAGAACCGGTGTATTCAACATGGTATGGCCGTTGGCGTCCTTATACTGTATCCGCACAGCAGAAGAAGGCTTCGCCTCTCCTCCCAACACACGCAATCGCCGTTTTTCGGTGGCACATTTGACGCAAAGCACGTCCTTCCACCTCGAAGGCGACGCGCAGTGCGGCGCGCCGCCACGTGGGTCGGACGCACAACACAGCTGCTCGTTGCACCGCCTGTCATTCGTTTGGTGCGTGCGGCCTCCGACACTCGCGGGAGACGCACCTTGTTCTTGTTATCCGGCGCAGGGCATGCGCGCGGCCGGGCGGCGGGGGGACTGCGCGGGGTGTGGCAGTGTCCTGCTGGACCGACGGAAGCTTCCTCACCTGCCCGACACACGCCGCGATTCCAGATATTTGCGTAATTCGCTCGCCTGTCCCCTCCCCTTCCGTCCCGACTTGTCCCGACTTTGCTCGACTGCCGCTCGCTGCCGCTCGGGTCGCGGTCCATATGGCTGCACAAGCACGAGAAACATCTGCGAGATGGACGCGGGCCGAACCGGCGTGTCTGAGGCGCCGTGTGCGGCCGTTCGGAGCTACTAGAGCAGCGCCGTGCCGTGGAAAGGTGCGAGAACACGGACACGAGAGACAGGCGGTTCGACAAAGCATCCATCTCCTCTAGCGGCGAAAGATAAATTTTTGTTTACAAATTTGCACTTGAACACTGCTACAAAACTATAAGCCCTGGTGTATTTCAGAACATCCCTGTCGCTTCATACTCTTGTTATTTCTAGAGACACTTTGGAAAAGAGGGCTGGCACGGGTAGCGAAAAAAAAAAGCAAAAAATGAAGACAGCCAGAGTTCCCAGGCGGTCACCGATCCGAATACTAAAGTTGTTGCTTATCGTCGGTGATCGGGCGAGAACAGTTGATTTTTTTTTTAATTTTTTATTTATTTAGTTAGTTTTTGGAATTTATCGCTCTTACAAAACAGTAGGCTCTGACGCACTTCAAGAGCACATCTGTCGATTCGCAGTGTTTCGTTACTTTCAAGGTGTTCTAGCACTCTTCCTTCGCGCATTCTTGCTCAAACTGAATTTATTACTGTAATTTCGTATCTTACGTTTAATACAGTAGTTTAAAATGCTCGAGGAAGCATCTTTGTCACACCTGAGAGTTAGTATGAAAAGAGGGCTGGCCGGTGTAGCGAGGTAAAAAGGAAAAAATGAGAGGGAGCCAACAGCACCCGGTGTTCCCAGGCGGTCACCCATCCAAGTACTAACCGGGCCCGATGTTGCTTAACTTCGGTGATCGGACGAGAACCGGTGTATTCAACATGGTATGGCCGTTGGCGTCCTTATACTGTATCCGCACAGCAGAAGAAGGCTTCGCCTCTCCTCCCAACACACGCAATCGCCGTTTTTCGGTGGCACATTTGACGCAAAGCACGTCCTTCCACCTCGAAGGCGACGCGCAGTGCGGCGCGCCGCCACGTGGGTCGGACGCACAACACAGCTGCTCGTTGCACCGCCTGTCATTCGTTTGGTGCGTGCGGCCTCCGACACTCGCGGGAGACGCACCTTGTTCTTGTTATCCGGCGCAGGGCATGCGCGCGGCCGGGCGGCGGGGGGACTGCGCGGGGTGTGGCAGTGTCCTGCTGGACCGACGGAAGCTTCCTCACCTGCCCGACACACGCCGCGATTCCAGATATTTGCGTAATTCGCTCGCCTGTCCCCTCCCCTTCCGTCCCGACTTGTCCCGACTTTGCTCGACTGCCGCTCGCTGCCGCTCGGGTCGCGGTCCATATGGCTGCACAAGCACGAGAAACATCTGCGAGATGGACGCGGGCCGAACCGGCGTGTCTGAGGCGCCGTGTGCGGCCGTTCGGAGCTACTAGAGCAGCGCCGTGCCGTGGAAAGGTGCGAGAACACGGACACGAGAGACAGGCGGTTCGACAAAGCATCCATCTCCTCTAGCGGCGAAAGATAAATTTTTGTTTACAAATTTGCACTTGAACACTGCTACAAAACTATAAGCCCTGGTGTATTTCAGAACATCCCTGTCGCTTCATACTCTTGTTATTTCTAGAGACACTTTGGAAAAGAGGGCTGGCACGGGTAGCGAAAAAAAAAAGCAAAAAATGAAGACAGCCAGAGTTCCCAGGCGGTCACCGATCCGAATACTAAAGTTGTTGCTTATCGTCGGTGATCGGGCGAGAACAGTTGATTTTTTTTTTAATTTTTTATTTATTTAGTTAGTTTTTGGAATTTATCGCTCTTACAAAACAGTAGGCTCTGACGCACTTCAAGAGCACATCTGTCGATTCGCAGTGTTTCGTTACTTTCAAGGTGTTCTAGCACTCTTCCTTCGCGCATTCTTGCTCAAACTGAATTTATTACTGTAATTTCGTATCTTACGTTTAATACAGTAGTTTAAAATGCTCGAGGAAGCATCTTTGTCACACCTGAGAGTTAGTATGAAAAGAGGGCTGGCCGGTGTAGCGAGGTAAAAAGGAAAAAATGAGAGGGAGCCAACAGCACCCGGTGTTCCCAGGCGGTCACCCATCCAAGTACTAACCGGGCCCGATGTTGCTTAACTTCGGTGATCGGACGAGAACCGGTGTATTCAACATGGTATGGCCGTTGGCGTCCTTATACTGTATCCGCACAGCAGAAGAAGGCTTCGCCTCTCCTCCCAACACACGCAATCGCCGTTTTTCGGTGGCACATTTGACGCAAAGCACGTCCTTCCACCTCGAAGGCGACGCGCAGTGCGGCGCGCCGCCACGTGGGTCGGACGCACAACACAGCTGCTCGTTGCACCGCCTGTCATTCGTTTGGTGCGTGCGGCCTCCGACACTCGCGGGAGACGCACCTTGTTCTTGTTATCCGGCGCAGGGCATGCGCGCGGCCGGGCGGCGGGGGGACTGCGCGGGGTGTGGCAGTGTCCTGCTGGACCGACGGAAGCTTCCTCACCTGCCCGACACACGCCGCGATTCCAGATATTTGCGTAATTCGCTCGCCTGTCCCCTCCCCTTCCGTCCCGACTTGTCCCGACTTTGCTCGACTGCCGCTCGCTGCCGCTCGGGTCGCGGTCCATATGGCTGCACAAGCACGAGAAACATCTGCGAGATGGACGCGGGCCGAACCGGCGTGTCTGAGGCGCCGTGTGCGGCCGTTCGGAGCTACTAGAGCAGCGCCGTGCCGTGGAAAGGTGCGAGAACACGGACACGAGAGACAGGCGGTTCGACAAAGCATCCATCTCCTCTAGCGGCGAAAGATAAATTTTTGTTTACAAATTTGCACTTGAACACTGCTACAAAACTATAAGCCCTGGTGTATTTCAGAACATCCCTGTCGCTTCATACTCTTGTTATTTCTAGAGACACTTTGGAAAAGAGGGCTGGCACGGGTAGCGAAAAAAAAAAAGCAAAAAATGAAGACAGCCAGAGTTCCCAGGCGGTCACCGATCCGAATACTAAAGTTGTTGCTTATCGTCGGTGATCGGGCGAGAACAGTTGATTTTTTTTTTAATTTTTTATTTATTTAGTTAGTTTTTGGAATTTATCGCTCTTACAAAACAGTAGGCTCTGACGCACTTCAAGAGCACATCTGTCGATTCGCAGTGTTTCGTTACTTTCAAGGTGTTCTAGCACTCTTCCTTCGCGCATTCTTGCTCAAACTGAATTTATTACTGTAATTTCGTATCTTACGTTTAATACAGTAGTTTAAAATGCTCGAGGAAGCATCTTTGTCACACCTGAGAGTTAGTATGAAAAGAGGGCTGGCCGGTGTAGCGAGGTAAAAAGGAAAAAATGAGAGGGAGCCAACAGCACCCGGTGTTCCCAGGCGGTCACCCATCCAAGTACTAACCGGGCCCTATGTTGCTTAACTTCGGTGATCGGACGAGAACCGGTGTATTCAACATGGTATGGCCGTTGGCGTCCTTATACTGTATCCGCACAGCAGAAGAAGGCTTCGCCTCTCCTCCCAACACACGCAATCGCCGTTTTTCGGTGGCACATTTGACGCAAAGCACGTCCTTCCACCTCGAAGGCGACGCGCAGTGCGGCGCGCCGCCACGTGGGTCGGACGCACAACACAGCTGCTCGTTGCACCGCCTGTCATTCGTTTGGTGCGTGCGGCCTCCGACACTCGCGGGAGACGCACCTTGTTCTTGTTATCCGGCGCAGGGCATGCGCGCGGCCGGGCGGCGGGGGGACTGCGCGGGGTGTGGCAGTGTCCTGCTGGACCGACGGAAGCTTCCTCACCTGCCCGACACACGCCGCGATTCCAGATATTTGCGTAATTCGCTCGCCTGTCCCCTCCCCTTCCGTCCCGACTTGTCCCGACTTTGCTCGACTGCCGCTCGCTGCCGCTCGGGTCGCGGTCCATATGGCTGCACAAGCACGAGAAACATCTGCGAGATGGACGCGGGCCGAACCGGCGTGTCTGAGGCGCCGTGTGCGGCCGTTCGGAGCTACTAGAGCAGCGCCGTGCCGTGGAAAGGTGCGAGAACACGGACACGAGAGACAGGCGGTTCGACAAAGCATCCATCTCCTCTAGCGGCGAAAGATAAATTTTTGTTTACAAATTTGCACTTGAACACTGCTACAAAACTATAAGCCCTGGTGTATTTCAGAACATCCCTGTCGCTTCATACTCTTGTTATTTCTAGAGACACTTTGGAAAAGAGGGCTGGCACGGGTAGCGAAAAAAAAAAGCAAAAAATGAAGACAGCCAGAGTTCCCAGGCGGTCACCGATCCGAATACTAAAGTTGTTGCTTATCGTCGGTGATCGGGCGAGAACAGTTGATTTTTTTTTTAATTTTTTATTTATTTAGTTAGTTTTTGGAATTTATCGCTCTTACAAAACAGTAGGCTCTGACGCACTTCAAGAGCACATCTGTCGATTCGCAGTGTTTCGTTACTTTCAAGGTGTTCTAGCACTCTTCCTTCGCGCATTCTTGCTCAAACTGAATTTATTACTGTAATTTCGTATCTTACGTTTAATACAGTAGTTTAAAATGCTCGAGGAAGCATCTTTGTCACACCTGAGAGTTAGTATGAAAAGAGGGCTGGCCGGTGTAGCGAGGTAAAAAGGAAAAAATGAGAGGGAGCCAACAGCACCCGGTGTTCCCAGGCGGTCACCCATCCAAGTACTAACCGGGCCCGATGTTGCTTAACTTCGGTGATCGGACGAGAACCGGTGTATTCAACATGGTATGGCCGTTGGCGTCCTTATACTGTATCCGCACAGCAGAAGAAGGCTTCGCCTCTCCTCCCAACACACGCAATCGCCGTTTTTCGGTGGCACATTTGACGCAAAGCACGTCCTTCCACCTCGAAGGCGACGCGCAGTGCGGCGCGCCGCCACGTGGGTCGGACGCACAACACAGCTGCTCGTTGCACCGCCTGTCATTCGTTTGGTGCGTGCGGCCTCCGACACTCGCGGGAGACGCACCTTGTTCTTGTTATCCGGCGCAGGGCATGCGCGCGGCCGGGCGGCGGGGGGACTGCGCGGGGTGTGGCAGTGTCCTGCTGGACCGACGGAAGCTTCCTCACCTGCCCGACACACGCCGCGATTCCAGATATTTGCGTAATTCGCTCGCCTGTCCCCTCCCCTTCCGTCCCGACTTGTCCCGACTTTGCTCGACTGCCGCTCGCTGCCGCTCGGGTCGCGGTCCATATGGCTGCACAAGCACGAGAAACATCTGCGAGATGGACGCGGGCCGAACCGGCGTGTCTGAGGCGCCGTGTGCGGCCGTTCGGAGCTACTAGAGCAGCGCCGTGCCGTGGAAAGGTGCGAGAACACGGACACGAGAGACAGGCGGTTCGACAAAGCATCCATCTCCTCTAGCGGCGAAAGATAAATTTTTGTTTACAAATTTGCACTTGAACACTGCTACAAAACTATAAGCCCTGGTGTATTTCAGAACATCCCTGTCGCTTCATACTCTTGTTATTTCTAGAGACACTTTGGAAAAGAGGGCTGGCACGGGTAGCGAAAAAAAAAAGCAAAAAATGAAGACAGCCAGAGTTCCCAGGCGGTCACCGATCCGAATACTAAAGTTGTTGCTTATCGTCGGTGATCGGGCGAGAACAGTTGATTTTTTTTTTAATTTTTTATTTATTTAGTTAGTTTTTGGAATTTATCGCTCTTACAAAACAGTAGGCTCTGACGCACTTCAAGAGCACATCTGTCGATTCGCAGTGTTTCGTTACTTTCAAGGTGTTCTAGCACTCTTCCTTCGCGCATTCTTGCTCAAACTGAATTTATTACTGTAATTTCGTATCTTACGTTTAATACAGTAGTTTAAAATGCTCGAGGAAGCATCTTTGTCACACCTGAGAGTTAGTATGAAAAGAGGGCTGGCCGGTGTAGCGAGGTAAAAAGGAAAAAATGAGAGGGAGCCAACAGCACCCGGTGTTCCCAGGCGGTCACCCATCCAAGTACTAACCGGGCCCGATGTTGCTTAACTTCGGTGATCGGACGAGAACCGGTGTATTCAACATGGTATGGCCGTTGGCGTCCTTATACTGTATCCGCACAGCAGAAGAAGGCTTCGCCTCTCCTCCCAACACACGCAATCGCCGTTTTTCGGTGGCACATTTGACGCAAAGCACGTCCTTCCACCTCGAAG
This sequence comes from Schistocerca gregaria, assembly GCF_023897955.1. Lineage (NCBI taxonomy): Eukaryota > Metazoa > Arthropoda > Insecta > Orthoptera > Acrididae > Schistocerca > Schistocerca gregaria. The sequence continues at coordinate 66,263 of NW_026062679.1, read as the reverse complement.
GCGACGCGCAGTGCGGCGCGCCGCCACGTGGGTCGGACGCACAACACAGCTGCTCGTTGCACCGCCTGTCATTCGTTTGGTGCGTGCGGCCTCCGACACTCGCGGGAGACGCACCTTGTTCTTGTTATCCGGCGCAGGGCATGCGCGCGGCCGGGCGGCGGGGGGACTGCGCGGGGTGTGGCAGTGTCCTGCTGGACCGACGGAAGCTTCCTCACCTGCCCGACACACGCCGCGATTCCAGATATTTGCGTAATTCGCTCGCCTGTCCCCTCCCCTTCCGTCCCGACTTGTCCCGACTGCCGCTCGCTGCCGCTCGGGTCGCGGTCCATATGGCTGCACAAGCACGAGAAACATCTGCGAGATGGACGCGGGCCGAACCGGCGTGTCTGAGGCGCCGTGTGCGGCCGTTCGGAGCTACTAGAGCAGCGCCGTGCCGTGGAAAGGTGCGAGAACACGGACACGAGAGACAGGCGGTTCGACAAAGCATCCATCTCCTCTAGCGGCGAAAGATAAATTTTTGTTTACAAATTTGCACTTGAACACTGCTACAAAACTATAAGCCCTGGTGTATTTCAGAACATCCCTGTCGCTTCATACTCTTGTTATTTCTAGAGACACTTTGGAAAAGAGGGCTGGCACGGGTAGCGAAAAAAAAAAGCAAAAAATGAAGACAGCCAGAGTTCCCAGGCGGTCACCGATCCGAATACTAAAGTTGTTGCTTATCGTCGGTGATCGGGCGAGAACAGTTGATTTTTTTTTTAATTTTTTATTTATTTAGTTAGTTTTTGGAATTTATCGCTCTTACAAAACAGTAGGCTCTGACGCACTTCAAGAGCACATCTGTCGATTCGCAGTGTTTCGTTACTTTCAAGGTGTTCTAGCACTCTTCCTTCGCGCATTCTTGCTCAAACTGAATTTATTACTGTAATTTCGTATCTTACGTTTAATACAGTAGTTTAAAATGCTCGAGGAAGCATCTTTGTCACACCTGAGAGTTAGTATGAAAAGAGGGCTGGCCGGTGTAGCGAGGTAAAAAGGAAAAAATGAGAGGGAGCCAACAGCACCCGGTGTTCCCAGGCGGTCACCCATCCAAGTACTAACCGGGCCCGATGTTGCTTAACTTCGGTGATCGGACGAGAACCGGTGTATTCAACATGGTATGGCCGTTGGCGTCCTTATACTGTATCCGCACAGCAGAAGAAGGCTTCGCCTCTCCTCCCAACACACGCAATCGCCGTTTTTCGGTGGCACATTTGACGCAAAGCACGTCCTTCCACCTCGAAGGCGACGCGCAGTGCGGCGCGCCGCCACGTGGGTCGGACGCACAACACAGCTGCTCGTTGCACCGCCTGTCATTCGTTTGGTGCGTGCGGCCTCCGACACTCGCGGGAGACGCACCTTGTTCTTGTTATCCGGCGCAGGGCATGCGCGCGGCCGGGCGGCGGGGGGACTGCGCGGGGTGTGGCAGTGTCCTGCTGGACCGACGGAAGCTTCCTCACCTGCCCGACACACGCCGCGATTCCAGATATTTGCGTAATTCGCTCGCCTGTCCCCTCCCCTTCCGTCCCGACTTGTCCCGACTTTGCTCGACTGCCGCTCGCTGCCGCTCGGGTCGCGGTCCATATGGCTGCACAAGCACGAGAAACATCTGCGAGATGGACGCGGGCCGAACCGGCGTGTCTGAGGCGCCGTGTGCGGCCGTTCGGAGCTACTAGAGCAGCGCCGTGCCGTGGAAAGGTGCGAGAACACGGACACGAGAGACAGGCGGTTCGACAAAGCATCCATCTCCTCTAGCGGCGAAAGATAAATTTTTGTTTACAAATTTGCACTTGAACACTGCTACAAAACTATAAGCCCTGGTGTATTTCAGAACATCCCTGTCGCTTCATACTCTTGTTATTTCTAGAGACACTTTGGAAAAGAGGGCTGGCACGGGTAGCGAAAAAAAAAAGCAAAAAATGAAGACAGCCAGAGTTCCCAGGCGGTCACCGATCCGAATACTAAAGTTGTTGCTTATCGTCGGTGATCGGGCGAGAACAGTTGATTTTTTTTTTAATTTTTTATTTATTTAGTTAGTTTTTGGAATTTATCGCTCTTACAAAACAGTAGGCTCTGACGCACTTCAAGAGCACATCTGTCGATTCGCAGTGTTTCGTTACTTTCAAGGTGTTCTAGCACTCTTCCTTCGCGCATTCTTGCTCAAACTGAATTTATTACTGTAATTTCGTATCTTACGTTTAATACAGTAGTTTAAAATGCTCGAGGAAGCATCTTTGTCACACCTGAGAGTTAGTATGAAAAGAGGGCTGGCCGGTGTAGCGAGGTAAAAAGGAAAAAATGAGAGGGAGCCAACAGCACCCGGTGTTCCCAGGCGGTCACCCATCCAAGTACTAACCGGGCCCGATGTTGCTTAACTTCGGTGATCGGACGAGAACCGGTGTATTCAACATGGTATGGCCGTTGGCGTCCTTATACTGTATCCGCACAGCAGAAGAAGGCTTCGCCTCTCCTCCCAACACACGCAATCGCCGTTTTTCGGTGGCACATTTGACGCAAAGCACGTCCTTCCACCTCGAAGGCGACGCGCAGTGCGGCGCGCCGCCACGTGGGTCGGACGCACAACACAGCTGCTCGTTGCACCGCCTGTCATTCGTTTGGTGCGTGCGGCCTCCGACACTCGCGGGAGACGCACCTTGTTCTTGTTATCCGGCGCAGGGCATGCGCGCGGCCGGGCGGCGGGGGGACTGCGCGGGGTGTGGCAGTGTCCTGCTGGACCGACGGAAGCTTCCTCACCTGCCCGACACACGCCGCGATTCCAGATATTTGCGTAATTCGCTCGCCTGTCCCCTCCCCTTCCGTCCCGACTTGTCCCGACTTTGCTCGACTGCCGCTCGCTGCCGCTCGGGTCGCGGTCCATATGGCTGCACAAGCACGAGAAACATCTGCGAGATGGACGCGGGCCGAACCGGCGTGTCTGAGGCGCCGTGTGCGGCCGTTCGGAGCTACTAGAGCAGCGCCGTGCCGTGGAAAGGTGCGAGAACACGGACACGAGAGACAGGCGGTTCGACAAAGCATCCATCTCCTCTAGCGGCGAAAGATAAATTTTTGTTTACAAATTTGCACTTGAACACTGCTACAAAACTATAAGCCCTGGTGTATTTCAGAACATCCCTGTCGCTTCATACTCTTGTTATTTCTAGAGACACTTTGGAAAAGAGGGCTGGCACGGGTAGCGAAAAAAAAAAGCAAAAAATGAAGACAGCCAGAGTTCCCAGGCGGTCACCGATCCGAATACTAAAGTTGTTGCTTATCGTCGGTGATCGGGCGAGAACAGTTGATTTTTTTTTTAATTTTTTATTTATTTAGTTAGTTTTTGGAATTTATCGCTCTTACAAAACAGTAGGCTCTGACGCACTTCAAGAGCACATCTGTCGATTCGCAGTGTTTCGTTACTTTCAAGGTGTTCTAGCACTCTTCCTTCGCGCATTCTTGCTCAAACTGAATTTATTACTGTAATTTCGTATCTTACGTTTAATACAGTAGTTTAAAATGCTCGAGGAAGCATCTTTGTCACACCTGAGAGTTAGTATGAAAAGAGGGCTGGCCGGTGTAGCGAGGTAAAAAGGAAAAAATGAGAGGGAGCCAACAGCACCCGGTGTTCCCAGGCGGTCACCCATCCAAGTACTAACCGGGCCCGATGTTGCTTAACTTCGGTGATCGGACGAGAACCGGTGTATTCAACATGGTATGGCCGTTGGCGTCCTTATACTGTATCCGCACAGCAGAAGAAGGCTTCGCCTCTCCTCCCAACACACGCAATCGCCGTTTTTCGGTGGCACATTTGACGCAAAGCACGTCCTTCCACCTCGAAGGCGACGCGCAGTGCGGCGCGCCGCCACGTGGGTCGGACGCACAACACAGCTGCTCGTTGCACCGCCTGTCATTCGTTTGGTGCGTGCGGCCTCCGACACTCGCGGGAGACGCACCTTGTTCTTGTTATCCGGCGCAGGGCATGCGCGCGGCCGGGCGGCGGGGGGACTGCGCGGGGTGTGGCAGTGTCCTGCTGGACCGACGGAAGCTTCCTCACCTGCCCGACACACGCCGCGATTCCAGATATTTGCGTAATTCGCTCGCCTGTCCCCTCCCCTTCCGTCCCGACTTGTCCCGACTTTGCTCGACTGCCGCTCGCTGCCGCTCGGGTCGCGGTCCATATGGCTGCACAAGCACGAGAAACATCTGCGAGATGGACGCGGGCCGAACCGGCGTGTCTGAGGCGCCGTGTGCGGCCGTTCGGAGCTACTAGAGCAGCGCCGTGCCGTGGAAAGGTGCGAGAACACGGACACGAGAGACAGGCGGTTCGACAAAGCATCCATCTCCTCTAGCGGCGAAAGATAAATTTTTGTTTACAAATTTGCACTTGAACACTGCTACAAAACTATAAGCCCTGGTGTATTTCAGAACATCCCTGTCGCTTCATACTCTTGTTATTTCTAGAGACACTTTGGAAAAGAGGGCTGGCACGGGTAGCGAAAAAAAAAAAGCAAAAAATGAAGACAGCCAGAGTTCCCAGGCGGTCACCGATCCGAATACTAAAGTTGTTGCTTATCGTCGGTGATCGGGCGAGAACAGTTGATTTTTTTTTTAATTTTTTATTTATTTAGTTAGTTTTTGGAATTTATCGCTCTTACAAAACAGTAGGCTCTGACGCACTTCAAGAGCACATCTGTCGATTCGCAGTGTTTCGTTACTTTCAAGGTGTTCTAGCACTCTTCCTTCGCGCATTCTTGCTCAAACTGAATTTATTACTGTAATTTCGTATCTTACGTTTAATACAGTAGTTTAAAATGCTCGAGGAAGCATCTTTGTCACACCTGAGAGTTAGTATGAAAAGAGGGCTGGCCGGTGTAGCGAGGTAAAAAGGAAAAAATGAGAGGGAGCCAACAGCACCCGGTGTTCCCAGGCGGTCACCCATCCAAGTACTAACCGGGCCCTATGTTGCTTAACTTCGGTGATCGGACGAGAACCGGTGTATTCAACATGGTATGGCCGTTGGCGTCCTTATACTGTATCCGCACAGCAGAAGAAGGCTTCGCCTCTCCTCCCAACACACGCAATCGCCGTTTTTCGGTGGCACATTTGACGCAAAGCACGTCCTTCCACCTCGAAGGCGACGCGCAGTGCGGCGCGCCGCCACGTGGGTCGGACGCACAACACAGCTGCTCGTTGCACCGCCTGTCATTCGTTTGGTGCGTGCGGCCTCCGACACTCGCGGGAGACGCACCTTGTTCTTGTTATCCGGCGCAGGGCATGCGCGCGGCCGGGCGGCGGGGGGACTGCGCGGGGTGTGGCAGTGTCCTGCTGGACCGACGGAAGCTTCCTCACCTGCCCGACACACGCCGCGATTCCAGATATTTGCGTAATTCGCTCGCCTGTCCCCTCCCCTTCCGTCCCGACTTGTCCCGACTTTGCTCGACTGCCGCTCGCTGCCGCTCGGGTCGCGGTCCATATGGCTGCACAAGCACGAGAAACATCTGCGAGATGGACGCGGGCCGAACCGGCGTGTCTGAGGCGCCGTGTGCGGCCGTTCGGAGCTACTAGAGCAGCGCCGTGCCGTGGAAAGGTGCGAGAACACGGACACGAGAGACAGGCGGTTCGACAAAGCATCCATCTCCTCTAGCGGCGAAAGATAAATTTTTGTTTACAAATTTGCACTTGAACACTGCTACAAAACTATAAGCCCTGGTGTATTTCAGAACATCCCTGTCGCTTCATACTCTTGTTATTTCTAGAGACACTTTGGAAAAGAGGGCTGGCACGGGTAGCGAAAAAAAAAAGCAAAAAATGAAGACAGCCAGAGTTCCCAGGCGGTCACCGATCCGAATACTAAAGTTGTTGCTTATCGTCGGTGATCGGGCGAGAACAGTTGATTTTTTTTTTAATTTTTTATTTATTTAGTTAGTTTTTGGAATTTATCGCTCTTACAAAACAGTAGGCTCTGACGCACTTCAAGAGCACATCTGTCGATTCGCAGTGTTTCGTTACTTTCAAGGTGTTCTAGCACTCTTCCTTCGCGCATTCTTGCTCAAACTGAATTTATTACTGTAATTTCGTATCTTACGTTTAATACAGTAGTTTAAAATGCTCGAGGAAGCATCTTTGTCACACCTGAGAGTTAGTATGAAAAGAGGGCTGGCCGGTGTAGCGAGGTAAAAAGGAAAAAATGAGAGGGAGCCAACAGCACCCGGTGTTCCCAGGCGGTCACCCATCCAAGTACTAACCGGGCCCGATGTTGCTTAACTTCGGTGATCGGACGAGAACCGGTGTATTCAACATGGTATGGCCGTTGGCGTCCTTATACTGTATCCGCACAGCAGAAGAAGGCTTCGCCTCTCCTCCCAACACACGCAATCGCCGTTTTTCGGTGGCACATTTGACGCAAAGCACGTCCTTCCACCTCGAAGGCGACGCGCAGTGCGGCGCGCCGCCACGTGGGTCGGACGCACAACACAGCTGCTCGTTGCACCGCCTGTCATTCGTTTGGTGCGTGCGGCCTCCGACACTCGCGGGAGACGCACCTTGTTCTTGTTATCCGGCGCAGGGCATGCGCGCGGCCGGGCGGCGGGGGGACTGCGCGGGGTGTGGCAGTGTCCTGCTGGACCGACGGAAGCTTCCTCACCTGCCCGACACACGCCGCGATTCCAGATATTTGCGTAATTCGCTCGCCTGTCCCCTCCCCTTCCGTCCCGACTTGTCCCGACTTTGCTCGACTGCCGCTCGCTGCCGCTCGGGTCGCGGTCCATATGGCTGCACAAGCACGAGAAACATCTGCGAGATGGACGCGGGCCGAACCGGCGTGTCTGAGGCGCCGTGTGCGGCCGTTCGGAGCTACTAGAGCAGCGCCGTGCCGTGGAAAGGTGCGAGAACACGGACACGAGAGACAGGCGGTTCGACAAAGCATCCATCTCCTCTAGCGGCGAAAGATAAATTTTTGTTTACAAATTTGCACTTGAACACTGCTACAAAACTATAAGCCCTGGTGTATTTCAGAACATCCCTGTCGCTTCATACTCTTGTTATTTCTAGAGACACTTTGGAAAAGAGGGCTGGCACGGGTAGCGAAAAAAAAAAGCAAAAAATGAAGACAGCCAGAGTTCCCAGGCGGTCACCGATCCGAATACTAAAGTTGTTGCTTATCGTCGGTGATCGGGCGAGAACAGTTGATTTTTTTTTTAATTTTTTATTTATTTAGTTAGTTTTTGGAATTTATCGCTCTTACAAAACAGTAGGCTCTGACGCACTTCAAGAGCACATCTGTCGATTCGCAGTGTTTCGTTACTTTCAAGGTGTTCTAGCACTCTTCCTTCGCGCATTCTTGCTCAAACTGAATTTATTACTGTAATTTCGTATCTTACGTTTAATACAGTAGTTTAAAATGCTCGAGGAAGCATCTTTGTCACACCTGAGAGTTAGTATGAAAAGAGGGCTGGCCGGTGTAGCGAGGTAAAAAGGAAAAAATGAGAGGGAGCCAACAGCACCCGGTGTTCCCAGGCGGTCACCCATCCAAGTACTAACCGGGCCCGATGTTGCTTAACTTCGGTGATCGGACGAGAACCGGTGTATTCAACATGGTATGGCCGTTGGCGTCCTTATACTGTATCCGCACAGCAGAAGAAGGCTTCGCCTCTCCTCCCAACACACGCAATCGCCGTTTTTCGGTGGCACATTTGACGCAAAGCACGTCCTTCCACCTCGAAGGCGACGCGCAGTGCGGCGCGCCGCCACGTGGGTCGGACGCACAACACAGCTGCTCGTTGCACCGCCTGTCATTCGTTTGGTGCGTGCGGCCTCCGACACTCGCGGGAGACGCACCTTGTTCTTGTTATCCGGCGCAGGGCATGCGCGCGGCCGGGCGGCGGGGGGACTGCGCGGGGTGTGGCAGTGTCCTGCTGGACCGACGGAAGCTTCCTCACCTGCCCGACACACGCCGCGATTCCAGATATTTGCGTAATTCGCTCGCCTGTCCCCTCCCCTTCCGTCCCGACTTGTCCCGACTTTGCTCGACTGCCGCTCGCTGCCGCTCGGGTCGCGGTCCATATGGCTGCACAAGCACGAGAAACATCTGCGAGATGGACGCGGGCCGAACCGGCGTGTCTGAGGCGCCGTGTGCGGCCGTTCGGAGCTACTAGAGCAGCGCCGTGCCGTGGAAAGGTGCGAGAACACGGACACGAGAGACAGGCGGTTCGACAAAGCATCCATCTCCTCTAGCGGCGAAAGATAAATTTTTGTTTACAAATTTGCACTTGAACACTGCTACAAAACTATAAGCCCTGGTGTATTTCAGAACATCCCTGTCGCTTCATACTCTTGTTATTTCTAGAGACACTTTGGAAAAGAGGGCTGGCACGGGTAGCGAAAAAAAAAAAGCAAAAAATGAAGACAGCCAGAGTTCCCAGGCGGTCACCGATCCGAATACTAAAGTTGTTGCTTATCGTCGGTGATCGGGCGAGAACAGTTGATTTTTTTTTTAATTTTTTATTTATTTAGTTAGTTTTTGGAATTTATCGCTCTTACAAAACAGTAGGCTCTGACGCACTTCAAGAGCACATCTGTCGATTCGCAGTGTTTCGTTACTTTCAAGGTGTTCTAGCACTCTTCCTTCGCGCATTCTTGCTCAAACTGAATTTATTACTGTAATTTCGTATCTTACGTTTAATACAGTAGTTTAAAATGCTCGAGGAAGCATCTTTGTCACACCTGAGAGTTAGTATGAAAAGAGGGCTGGCCGGTGTAGCGAGGTAAAAAGGAAAAAATGAGAGGGAGCCAACAGCACCCGGTGTTCCCAGGCGGTCACCCATCCAAGTACTAACCGGGCCCTATGTTGCTTAACTTCGGTGATCGGACGAGAACCGGTGTATTCAACATGGTATGGCCGTTGGCGTCCTTATACTGTATCCGCACAGCAGAAGAAGGCTTCGCCTCTCCTCCCAACACACGCAATCGCCGTTTTTCGGTGGCACATTTGACGCAAAGCACGTCCTTCCACCTCGAAGGCGACGCGCAGTGCGGCGCGCCGCCACGTGGGTCGGACGCACAACACAGCTGCTCGTTGCACCGCCTGTCATTCGTTTGGTGCGTGCGGCCTCCGACACTCGCGGGAGACGCACCTTGTTCTTGTTATCCGGCGCAGGGCATGCGCGCGGCCGGGCGGCGGGGGGACTGCGCGGGGTGTGGCAGTGTCCTGCTGGACCGACGGAAGCTTCCTCACCTGCCCGACACACGCCGCGATTCCAGATATTTGCGTAATTCGCTCGCCTGTCCCCTCCCCTTCCGTCCCGACTTGTCCCGACTTTGCTCGACTGCCGCTCGCTGCCGCTCGGGTCGCGGTCCATATGGCTGCACAAGCACGAGAAACATCTGCGAGATGGACGCGGGCCGAACCGGCGTGTCTGAGGCGCCGTGTGCGGCCGTTCGGAGCTACTAGAGCAGCGCCGTGCCGTGGAAAGGTGCGAGAACACGGACACGAGAGACAGGCGGTTCGACAAAGCATCCATCTCCTCTAGCGGCGAAAGATAAATTTTTGTTTACAAATTTGCACTTGAACACTGCTACAAAACTATAAGCCCTGGTGTATTTCAGAACATCCCTGTCGCTTCATACTCTTGTTATTTCTAGAGACACTTTGGAAAAGAGGGCTGGCACGGGTAGCGAAAAAAAAAAGCAAAAAATGAAGACAGCCAGAGTTCCCAGGCGGTCACCGATCCGAATACTAAAGTTGTTGCTTATCGTCGGTGATCGGGCGAGAACAGTTGATTTTTTTTTTAATTTTTTATTTATTTAGTTAGTTTTTGGAATTTATCGCTCTTACAAAACAGTAGGCTCTGACGCACTTCAAGAGCACATCTGTCGATTCGCAGTGTTTCGTTACTTTCAAGGTGTTCTAGCACTCTTCCTTCGCGCATTCTTGCTCAAACTGAATTTATTACTGTAATTTCGTATCTTACGTTTAATACAGTAGTTTAAAATGCTCGAGGAAGCATCTTTGTCACACCTGAGAGTTAGTATGAAAAGAGGGCTGGCCGGTGTAGCGAGGTAAAAAGGAAAAAATGAGAGGGAGCCAACAGCACCCGGTGTTCCCAGGCGGTCACCCATCCAAGTACTAACCGGGCCCGATGTTGCTTAACTTCGGTGATCGGACGAGAACCGGTGTATTCAACATGGTATGGCCGTTGGCGTCCTTATACTGTATCCGCACAGCAGAAGAAGGCTTCGCCTCTCCTCCCAACACACGCAATCGCCGTTTTTCGGTGGCACATTTGACGCAAAGCACGTCCTTCCACCTCGAAGGCGACGCGCAGTGCGGCGCGCCGCCACGTGGGTCGGACGCACAACACAGCTGCTCGTTGCACCGCCTGTCATTCGTTTGGTGCGTGCGGCCTCCGACACTCGCGGGAGACGCACCTTGTTCTTGTTATCCGGCGCAGGGCATGCGCGCGGCCGGGCGGCGGGGGGACTGCGCGGGGTGTGGCAGTGTCCTGCTGGACCGACGGAAGCTTCCTCACCTGCCCGACACACGCCGCGATTCCAGATATTTGCGTAATTCGCTCGCCTGTCCCCTCCCCTTCCGTCCCGACTTGTCCCGACTTTGCTCGACTGCCGCTCGCTGCCGCTCGGGTCGCGGTCCATATGGCTGCACAAGCACGAGAAACATCTGCGAGATGGACGCGGGCCGAACCGGCGTGTCTGAGGCGCCGTGTGCGGCCGTTCGGAGCTACTAGAGCAGCGCCGTGCCGTGGAAAGGTGCGAGAACACGGACACGAGAGACAGGCGGTTCGACAAAGCATCCATCTCCTCTAGCGGCGAAAGATAAATTTTTGTTTACAAATTTGCACTTGAACACTGCTACAAAACTATAAGCCCTGGTGTATTTCAGAACATCCCTGTCGCTTCATACTCTTGTTATTTCTAGAGACACTTTGGAAAAGAGGGCTGGCACGGGTAGCGAAAAAAAAAAGCAAAAAATGAAGACAGCCAGAGTTCCCAGGCGGTCACCGATCCGAATACTAAAGTTGTTGCTTATCGTCGGTGATCGGGCGAGAACAGTTGATTTTTTTTTTAATTTTTTATTTATTTAGTTAGTTTTTGGAATTTATCGCTCTTACAAAACAGTAGGCTCTGACGCACTTCAAGAGCACATCTGTCGATTCGCAGTGTTTCGTTACTTTCAAGGTGTTCTAGCACTCTTCCTTCGCGCATTCTTGCTCAAACTGAATTTATTACTGTAATTTCGTATCTTACGTTTAATACAGTAGTTTAAAATGCTCGAGGAAGCATCTTTGTCACACCTGAGAGTTAGTATGAAAAGAGGGCTGGCCGGTGTAGCGAGGTAAAAAGGAAAAAATGAGAGGGAGCCAACAGCACCCGGTGTTCCCAGGCGGTCACCCATCCAAGTACTAACCGGGCCCGATGTTGCTTAACTTCGGTGATCGGACGAGAACCGGTGTATTCAACATGGTATGGCCGTTGGCGTCCTTATACTGTATCCGCACAGCAGAAGAAGGCTTCGCCTCTCCTCCCAACACACGCAATCGCCGTTTTTCGGTGGCACATTTGACGCAAAGCACGTCCTTCCACCTCGAAGGCGACGCGCAGTGCGGCGCGCCGCCACGTGGGTCGGACGCACAACACAGCTGCTCGTTGCACCGCCTGTCATTCGTTTGGTGCGTGCGGCCTCCGACACTCGCGGGAGACGCACCTTGTTCTTGTTATCCGGCGCAGGGCATGCGCGCGGCCGGGCGGCGGGGGGACTGCGCGGGGTGTGGCAGTGTCCTGCTGGACCGACGGAAGCTTCCTCACCTGCCCGACACACGCCGCGATTCCAGATATTTGCGTAATTCGCTCGCCTGTCCCCTCCCCTTCCGTCCCGACTTGTCCCGACTGCCGCTCGCTGCCGCTCGGGTCGCGGTCCATATGGCTGCACAAGCACGAGAAACATCTGCGAGATGGACGCGGGCCGAACCGGCGTGTCTGAGGCGCCGTGTGCGGCCGTTCGGAGCTACTAGAGCAGCGCCGTGCCGTGGAAAGGTGCGAGAACACGGACACGAGAGACAGGCGGTTCGACAAAGCATCCATCTCCTCTAGCGGCGAAAGATAAATTTTTGTTTACAAATTTGCACTTGAACACTGCTACAAAACTATAAGCCCTGGTGTATTTCAGAACATCCCTGTCGCTTCATACTCTTGTTATTTCTAGAGACACTTTGGAAAAGAGGGCTGGCACGGGTAGCGAAAAAAAAAAGCAAAAAATGAAGACAGCCAGAGTTCCCAGGCGGTCACCGATCCGAATACTAAAGTTGTTGCTTATCGTCGGTGATCGGGCGAGAACAGTTGATTTTTTTTTTAATTTTTTATTTATTTAGTTAGTTTTTGGAATTTATCGCTCTTACAAAACAGTAGGCTCTGACGCACTTCAAGAGCACATCTGTCGATTCGCAGTGTTTCGTTACTTTCAAGGTGTTCTAGCACTCTTCCTTCGCGCATTCTTGCTCAAACTGAATTTATTACTGTAATTTCGTATCTTACGTTTAATACAGTAGTTTAAAATGCTCGAGGAAGCATCTTTGTCACACCTGAGAGTTAGTATGAAAAGAGGGCTGGCCGGTGTAGCGAGGTAAAAAGGAAAAAATGAGAGGGAGCCAACAGCACCCGGTGTTCCCAGGCGGTCACCCATCCAAGTACTAACCGGGCCCGATGTTGCTTAACTTCGGTGATCGGACGAGAACCGGTGTATTCAACATGGTATGGCCGTTGGCGTCCTTATACTGTATCCGCACAGCAGAAGAAGGCTTCGCCTCTCCTCCCAACACACGCAATCGCCGTTTTTCGGTGGCACATTTGACGCAAAGCACGTCCTTCCACCTCGAAGGCGACGCGCAGTGCGGCGCGCCGCCACGTGGGTCGGACGCACAACACAGCTGCTCGTTGCACCGCCTGTCATTCGTTTGGTGCGTGCGGCCTCCGACACTCGCGGGAGACGCACCTTGTTCTTGTTATCCGGCGCAGGGCATGCGCGCGGCCGGGCGGCGGGGGGACTGCGCGGGGTGTGGCAGTGTCCTGCTGGACCGACGGAAGCTTCCTCACCTGCCCGACACACGCCGCGATTCCAGATATTTGCGTAATTCGCTCGCCTGTCCCCTCCCCTTCCGTCCCGACTTGTCCCGACTTTGCTCGACTGCCGCTCGCTGCCGCTCGGGTCGCGGTCCATATGGCTGCACAAGCACGAGAAACATCTGCGAGATGGACGCGGGCCGAACCGGCGTGTCTGAGGCGCCGTGTGCGGCCGTTCGGAGCTACTAGAGCAGCGCCGTGCCGTGGAAAGGTGCGAGAACACGGACACGAGAGACAGGCGGTTCGACAAAGCATCCATCTCCTCTAGCGGCGAAAGATAAATTTTTGTTTACAAATTTGCACTTGAACACTGCTACAAAACTATAAGCCCTGGTGTATTTCAGAACATCCCTGTCGCTTCATACTCTTGTTATTTCTAGAGACACTTTGGAAAAGAGGGCTGGCACGGGTAGCGAAAAAAAAAAGCAAAAAATGAAGACAGCCAGAGTTCCCAGGCGGTCACCGATCCGAATACTAAAGTTGTTGCTTATCGTCGGTGATCGGGCGAGAACAGTTGATTTTTTTTTTAATTTTTTATTTATTTAGTTAGTTTTTGGAATTTATCGCTCTTACAAAACAGTAGGCTCTGACGCACTTCAAGAGCACATCTGTCGATTCGCAGTGTTTCGTTACTTTCAAGGTGTTCTAGCACTCTTCCTTCGCGCATTCTTGCTCAAACTGAATTTATTACTGTAATTTCGTATCTTACGTTTAATACAGTAGTTTAAAATGCTCGAGGAAGCATCTTTGTCACACCTGAGAGTTAGTATGAAAAGAGGGCTGGCCGGTGTAGCGAGGTAAAAAGGAAAAAATGAGAGGGAGCCAACAGCACCCGGTGTTCCCAGGCGGTCACCCATCCAAGTACTAACCGGGCCCGATGTTGCTTAACTTCGGTGATCGGACGAGAACCGGTGTATTCAACATGGTATGGCCGTTGGCGTCCTTATACTGTATCCGCACAGCAGAAGAAGGCTTCGCCTCTCCTCCCAACACACGCAATCGCCGTTTTTCGGTGGCACATTTGACGCAAAGCACGTCCTTCCACCTCGAAGGCGACGCGCAGTGCGGCGCGCCGCCACGTGGGTCGGACGCACAACACAGCTGCTCGTTGCACCGCCTGTCATTCGTTTGGTGCGTGCGGCCTCCGACACTCGCGGGAGACGCACCTTGTTCTTGTTATCCGGCGCAGGGCATGCGCGCGGCCGGGCGGCGGGGGGACTGCGCGGGGTGTGGCAGTGTCCTGCTGGACCGACGGAAGCTTCCTCACCTGCCCGACACACGCCGCGATTCCAGATATTTGCGTAATTCGCTCGCCTGTCCCCTCCCCTTCCGTCCCGACTTGTCCCGACTTTGCTCGACTGCCGCTCGCTGCCGCTCGGGTCGCGGTCCATATGGCTGCACAAGCACGAGAAACATCTGCGAGATGGACGCGGGCCGAACCGGCGTGTCTGAGGCGCCGTGTGCGGCCGTTCGGAGCTACTAGAGCAGCGCCGTGCCGTGGAAAGGTGCGAGAACACGGACACGAGAGACAGGCGGTTCGACAAAGCATCCATCTCCTCTAGCGGCGAAAGATAAATTTTTGTTTACAAATTTGCACTTGAACACTGCTACAAAACTATAAGCCCTGGTGTATTTCAGAACATCCCTGTCGCTTCATACTCTTGTTATTTCTAGAGACACTTTGGAAAAGAGGGCTGGCACGGGTAGCGAAAAAAAAAAGCAAAAAATGAAGACAGCCAGAGTTCCCAGGCGGTCACCGATCCGAATACTAAAGTTGTTGCTTATCGTCGGTGATCGGGCGAGAACAGTTGATTTTTTTTTTAATTTTTTATTTATTTAGTTAGTTTTTGGAATTTATCGCTCTTACAAAACAGTAGGCTCTGACGCACTTCAAGAGCACATCTGTCGATTCGCAGTGTTTCGTTACTTTCAAGGTGTTCTAGCACTCTTCCTTCGCGCATTCTTGCTCAAACTGAATTTATTACTGTAATTTCGTATCTTACGTTTAATACAGTAGTTTAAAATGCTCGAGGAAGCATCTTTGTCACACCTGAGAGTTAGTATGAAAAGAGGGCTGGCCGGTGTAGCGAGGTAAAAAGGAAAAAATGAGAGGGAGCCAACAGCACCCGGTGTTCCCAGGCGGTCACCCATCCAAGTACTAACCGGGCCCGATGTTGCTTAACTTCGGTGATCGGACGAGAACCGGTGTATTCAACATGGTATGGCCGTTGGCGTCCTTATACTGTATCCGCACAGCAGAAGAAGGCTTCGCCTCTCCTCCCAACACACGCAATCGCCGTTTTTCGGTGGCACATTTGACGCAAAGCACGTCCTTCCACCTCGAAGGCGACGCGCAGTGCGGCGCGCCGCCACGTGGGTCGGACGCACAACACAGCTGCTCGTTGCACCGCCTGTCATTCGTTTGGTGCGTGCGGCCTCCGACACTCGCGGGAGACGCACCTTGTTCTTGTTATCCGGCGCAGGGCATGCGCGCGGCCGGGCGGCGGGGGGACTGCGCGGGGTGTGGCAGTGTCCTGCTGGACCGACGGAAGCTTCCTCACCTGCCCGACACACGCCGCGATTCCAGATATTTGCGTAATTCGCTCGCCTGTCCCCTCCCCTTCCGTCCCGACTTGTCCCGACTTTGCTCGACTGCCGCTCGCTGCCGCTCGGGTCGCGGTCCATATGGCTGCACAAGCACGAGAAACATCTGCGAGATGGACGCGGGCCGAACCGGCGTGTCTGAGGCGCCGTGTGCGGCCGTTCGGAGCTACTAGAGCAGCGCCGTGCCGTGGAAAGGTGCGAGAACACGGACACGAGAGACAGGCGGTTCGACAAAGCATCCATCTCCTCTAGCGGCGAAAGATAAATTTTTGTTTACAAATTTGCACTTGAACACTGCTACAAAACTATAAGCCCTGGTGTATTTCAGAACATCCCTGTCGCTTCATACTCTTGTTATTTCTAGAGACACTTTGGAAAAGAGGGCTGGCACGGGTAGCGAAAAAAAAAAGCAAAAAATGAAGACAGCCAGAGTTCCCAGGCGGTCACCGATCCGAATACTAAAGTTGTTGCTTATCGTCGGTGATCGGGCGAGAACAGTTGATTTTTTTTTTAATTTTTTATTTATTTAGTTAGTTTTTGGAATTTATCGCTCTTACAAAACAGTAGGCTCTGACGCACTTCAAGAGCACATCTGTCGATTCGCAGTGTTTCGTTACTTTCAAGGTGTTCTAGCACTCTTCCTTCGCGCATTCTTGCTCAAACTGAATTTATTACTGTAATTTCGTATCTTACGTTTAATACAGTAGTTTAAAATGCTCGAGGAAGCATCTTTGTCACACCTGAGAGTTAGTATGAAAAGAGGGCTGGCCGGTGTAGCGAGGTAAAAAGGAAAAAATGAGAGGGAGCCAACAGCACCCGGTGTTCCCAGGCGGTCACCCATCCAAGTACTAACCGGGCCCGATGTTGCTTAACTTCGGTGATCGGACGAGAACCGGTGTATTCAACATGGTATGGCCGTTGGCGTCCTTATACTGTATCCGCACAGCAGAAGAAGGCTTCGCCTCTCCTCCCAACACACGCAATCGCCGTTTTTCGGTGGCACATTTGACGCAAAGCACGTCCTTCCACCTCGAAGGCGACGCGCAGTGCGGCGCGCCGCCACGTGGGTCGGACGCACAACACAGCTGCTCGTTGCACCGCCTGTCATTCGTTTGGTGCGTGCGGCCTCCGACACTCGCGGGAGACGCACCTTGTTCTTGTTATCCGGCGCAGGGCATGCGCGCGGCCGGGCGGCGGGGGGACTGCGCGGGGTGTGGCAGTGTCCTGCTGGACCGACGGAAGCTTCCTCACCTGCCCGACACACGCCGCGATTCCAGATATTTGCGTAATTCGCTCGCCTGTCCCCTCCCCTTCCGTCCCGACTTGTCCCGACTTTGCTCGACTGCCGCTCGCTGCCGCTCGGGTCGCGGTCCATATGGCTGCACAAGCACGAGAAACATCTGCGAGATGGACGCGGGCCGAACCGGCGTGTCTGAGGCGCCGTGTGCGGCCGTTCGGAGCTACTAGAGCAGCGCCGTGCCGTGGAAAGGTGCGAGAACACGGACACGAGAGACAGGCGGTTCGACAAAGCATCCATCTCCTCTAGCGGCGAAAGATAAATTTTTGTTTACAAATTTGCACTTGAACACTGCTACAAAACTATAAGCCCTGGTGTATTTCAGAACATCCCTGTCGCTTCATACTCTTGTTATTTCTAGAGACACTTTGGAAAAGAGGGCTGGCACGGGTAGCGAAAAAAAAAAAGCAAAAAATGAAGACAGCCAGAGTTCCCAGGCGGTCACCGATCCGAATACTAAAGTTGTTGCTTATCGTCGGTGATCGGGCGAGAACAGTTGATTTTTTTTTTAATTTTTTATTTATTTAGTTAGTTTTTGGAATTTATCGCTCTTACAAAACAGTAGGCTCTGACGCACTTCAAGAGCACATCTGTCGATTCGCAGTGTTTCGTTACTTTCAAGGTGTTCTAGCACTCTTCCTTCGCGCATTCTTGCTCAAACTGAATTTATTACTGTAATTTCGTATCTTACGTTTAATACAGTAGTTTAAAATGCTCGAGGAAGCATCTTTGTCACACCTGAGAGTTAGTATGAAAAGAGGGCTGGCCGGTGTAGCGAGGTAAAAAGGAAAAAATGAGAGGGAGCCAACAGCACCCGGTGTTCCCAGGCGGTCACCCATCCAAGTACTAACCGGGCCCTATGTTGCTTAACTTCGGTGATCGGACGAGAACCGGTGTATTCAACATGGTATGGCCGTTGGCGTCCTTATACTGTATCCGCACAGCAGAAGAAGGCTTCGCCTCTCCTCCCAACACACGCAATCGCCGTTTTTCGGTGGCACATTTGACGCAAAGCACGTCCTTCCACCTCGAAGGCGACGCGCAGTGCGGCGCGCCGCCACGTGGGTCGGACGCACAACACAGCTGCTCGTTGCACCGCCTGTCATTCGTTTGGTGCGTGCGGCCTCCGACACTCGCGGGAGACGCACCTTGTTCTTGTTATCCGGCGCAGGGCATGCGCGCGGCCGGGCGGCGGGGGGACTGCGCGGGGTGTGGCAGTGTCCTGCTGGACCGACGGAAGCTTCCTCACCTGCCCGACACACGCCGCGATTCCAGATATTTGCGTAATTCGCTCGCCTGTCCCCTCCCCTTCCGTCCCGACTTGTCCCGACTTTGCTCGACTGCCGCTCGCTGCCGCTCGGGTCGCGGTCCATATGGCTGCACAAGCACGAGAAACATCTGCGAGATGGACGCGGGCCGAACCGGCGTGTCTGAGGCGCCGTGTGCGGCCGTTCGGAGCTACTAGAGCAGCGCCGTGCCGTGGAAAGGTGCGAGAACACGGACACGAGAGACAGGCGGTTCGACAAAGCATCCATCTCCTCTAGCGGCGAAAGATAAATTTTTGTTTACAAATTTGCACTTGAACACTGCTACAAAACTATAAGCCCTGGTGTATTTCAGAACATCCCTGTCGCTTCATACTCTTGTTATTTCTAGAGACACTTTGGAAAAGAGGGCTGGCACGGGTAGCGAAAAAAAAAAGCAAAAAATGAAGACAGCCAGAGTTCCCAGGCGGTCACCGATCCGAATACTAAAGTTGTTGCTTATCGTCGGTGATCGGGCGAGAACAGTTGATTTTTTTTTTAATTTTTTATTTATTTAGTTAGTTTTTGGAATTTATCGCTCTTACAAAACAGTAGGCTCTGACGCACTTCAAGAGCACATCTGTCGATTCGCAGTGTTTCGTTACTTTCAAGGTGTTCTAGCACTCTTCCTTCGCGCATTCTTGCTCAAACTGAATTTATTACTGTAATTTCGTATCTTACGTTTAATACAGTAGTTTAAAATGCTCGAGGAAGCATCTTTGTCACACCTGAGAGTTAGTATGAAAAGAGGGCTGGCCGGTGTAGCGAGGTAAAAAGGAAAAAATGAGAGGGAGCCAACAGCACCCGGTGTTCCCAGGCGGTCACCCATCCAAGTACTAACCGGGCCCGATGTTGCTTAACTTCGGTGATCGGACGAGAACCGGTGTATTCAACATGGTATGGCCGTTGGCGTCCTTATACTGTATCCGCACAGCAGAAGAAGGCTTCGCCTCTCCTCCCAACACACGCAATCGCCGTTTTTCGGTGGCACATTTGACGCAAAGCACGTCCTTCCACCTCGAAGGCGACGCGCAGTGCGGCGCGCCGCCACGTGGGTCGGACGCACAACACAGCTGCTCGTTGCACCGCCTGTCATTCGTTTGGTGCGTGCGGCCTCCGACACTCGCGGGAGACGCACCTTGTTCTTGTTATCCGGCGCAGGGCATGCGCGCGGCCGGGCGGCGGGGGGACTGCGCGGGGTGTGGCAGTGTCCTGCTGGACCGACGGAAGCTTCCTCACCTGCCCGACACACGCCGCGATTCCAGATATTTGCGTAATTCGCTCGCCTGTCCCCTCCCCTTCCGTCCCGACTTGTCCCGACTTTGCTCGACTGCCGCTCGCTGCCGCTCGGGTCGCGGTCCATATGGCTGCACAAGCACGAGAAACATCTGCGAGATGGACGCGGGCCGAACCGGCGTGTCTGAGGCGCCGTGTGCGGCCGTTCGGAGCTACTAGAGCAGCGCCGTGCCGTGGAAAGGTGCGAGAACACGGACACGAGAGACAGGCGGTTCGACAAAGCATCCATCTCCTCTAGCGGCGAAAGATAAATTTTTGTTTACAAATTTGCACTTGAACACTGCTACAAAACTATAAGCCCTGGTGTATTTCAGAACATCCCTGTCGCTTCATACTCTTGTTATTTCTAGAGACACTTTGGAAAAGAGGGCTGGCACGGGTAGCGAAAAAAAAAAGCAAAAAATGAAGACAGCCAGAGTTCCCAGGCGGTCACCGATCCGAATACTAAAGTTGTTGCTTATCGTCGGTGATCGGGCGAGAACAGTTGATTTTTTTTTTAATTTTTTATTTATTTAGTTAGTTTTTGGAATTTATCGCTCTTACAAAACAGTAGGCTCTGACGCACTTCAAGAGCACATCTGTCGATTCGCAGTGTTTCGTTACTTTCAAGGTGTTCTAGCACTCTTCCTTCGCGCATTCTTGCTCAAACTGAATTTATTACTGTAATTTCGTATCTTACGTTTAATACAGTAGTTTAAAATGCTCGAGGAAGCATCTTTGTCACACCTGAGAGTTAGTATGAAAAGAGGGCTGGCCGGTGTAGCGAGGTAAAAAGGAAAAAATGAGAGGGAGCCAACAGCACCCGGTGTTCCCAGGCGGTCACCCATCCAAGTACTAACCGGGCCCGATGTTGCTTAACTTCGGTGATCGGACGAGAACCGGTGTATTCAACATGGTATGGCCGTTGGCGTCCTTATACTGTATCCGCACAGCAGAAGAAGGCTTCGCCTCTCCTCCCAACACACGCAATCGCCGTTTTTCGGTGGCACATTTGACGCAAAGCACGTCCTTCCACCTCGAAGGCGACGCGCAGTGCGGCGCGCCGCCACGTGGGTCGGACGCACAACACAGCTGCTCGTTGCACCGCCTGTCATTCGTTTGGTGCGTGCGGCCTCCGACACTCGCGGGAGACGCACCTTGTTCTTGTTATCCGGCGCAGGGCATGCGCGCGGCCGGGCGGCGGGGGGACTGCGCGGGGTGTGGCAGTGTCCTGCTGGACCGACGGAAGCTTCCTCACCTGCCCGACACACGCCGCGATTCCAGATATTTGCGTAATTCGCTCGCCTGTCCCCTCCCCTTCCGTCCCGACTTGTCCCGACTTTGCTCGACTGCCGCTCGCTGCCGCTCGGGTCGCGGTCCATATGGCTGCACAAGCACGAGAAACATCTGCGAGATGGACGCGGGCCGAACCGGCGTGTCTGAGGCGCCGTGTGCGGCCGTTCGGAGCTACTAGAGCAGCGCCGTGCCGTGGAAAGGTGCGAGAACACGGACACGAGAGACAGGCGGTTCGACAAAGCATCCATCTCCTCTAGCGGCGAAAGATAAATTTTTGTTTACAAATTTGCACTTGAACACTGCTACAAAACTATAAGCCCTGGTGTATTTCAGAACATCCCTGTCGCTTCATACTCTTGTTATTTCTAGAGACACTTTGGAAAAGAGGGCTGGCACGGGTAGCGAAAAAAAAAAGCAAAAAATGAAGACAGCCAGAGTTCCCAGGCGGTCACCGATCCGAATACTAAAGTTGTTGCTTATCGTCGGTGATCGGGCGAGAACAGTTGATTTTTTTTTTAATTTTTTATTTATTTAGTTAGTTTTTGGAATTTATCGCTCTTACAAAACAGTAGGCTCTGACGCACTTCAAGAGCACATCTGTCGATTCGCAGTGTTTCGTTACTTTCAAGGTGTTCTAGCACTCTTCCTTCGCGCATTCTTGCTCAAACTGAATTTATTACTGTAATTTCGTATCTTACGTTTAATACAGTAGTTTAAAATGCTCGAGGAAGCATCTTTGTCACACCTGAGAGTTAGTATGAAAAGAGGGCTGGCCGGTGTAGCGAGGTAAAAAGGAAAAAATGAGAGGGAGCCAACAGCACCCGGTGTTCCCAGGCGGTCACCCATCCAAGTACTAACCGGGCCCGATGTTGCTTAACTTCGGTGATCGGACGAGAACCGGTGTATTCAACATGGTATGGCCGTTGGCGTCCTTATACTGTATCCGCACAGCAGAAGAAGGCTTCGCCTCTCCTCCCAACACACGCAATCGCCGTTTTTCGGTGGCACATTTGACGCAAAGCACGTCCTTCCACCTCGAAGGCGACGCGCAGTGCGGCGCGCCGCCACGTGGGTCGGACGCACAACACAGCTGCTCGTTGCACCGCCTGTCATTCGTTTGGTGCGTGCGGCCTCCGACACTCGCGGGAGACGCACCTTGTTCTTGTTATCCGGCGCAGGGCATGCGCGCGGCCGGGCGGCGGGGGGACTGCGCGGGGTGTGGCAGTGTCCTGCTGGACCGACGGAAGCTTCCTCACCTGCCCGACACACGCCGCGATTCCAGATATTTGCGTAATTCGCTCGCCTGTCCCCTCCCCTTCCGTCCCGACTTGTCCCGACTTTGCTCGACTGCCGCTCGCTGCCGCTCGGGTCGCGGTCCATATGGCTGCACAAGCACGAGAAACATCTGCGAGATGGACGCGGGCCGAACCGGCGTGTCTGAGGCGCCGTGTGCGGCCGTTCGGAGCTACTAGAGCAGCGCCGTGCCGTGGAAAGGTGCGAGAACACGGACACGAGAGACAGGCGGTTCGACAAAGCATCCATCTCCTCTAGCGGCGAAAGATAAATTTTTGTTTACAAATTTGCACTTGAACACTGCTACAAAACTATAAGCCCTGGTGTATTTCAGAACATCCCTGTCGCTTCATACTCTTGTTATTTCTAGAGACACTTTGGAAAAGAGGGCTGGCACGGGTAGCGAAAAAAAAAAAGCAAAAAATGAAGACAGCCAGAGTTCCCAGGCGGTCACCGATCCGAATACTAAAGTTGTTGCTTATCGTCGGTGATCGGGCGAGAACAGTTGATTTTTTTTTTAATTTTTTATTTATTTAGTTAGTTTTTGGAATTTATCGCTCTTACAAAACAGTAGGCTCTGACGCACTTCAAGAGCACATCTGTCGATTCGCAGTGTTTCGTTACTTTCAAGGTGTTCTAGCACTCTTCCTTCGCGCATTCTTGCTCAAACTGAATTTATTACTGTAATTTCGTATCTTACGTTTAATACAGTAGTTTAAAATGCTCGAGGAAGCATCTTTGTCACACCTGAGAGTTAGTATGAAAAGAGGGCTGGCCGGTGTAGCGAGGTAAAAAGGAAAAAATGAGAGGGAGCCAACAGCACCCGGTGTTCCCAGGCGGTCACCCATCCAAGTACTAACCGGGCCCTATGTTGCTTAACTTCGGTGATCGGACGAGAACCGGTGTATTCAACATGGTATGGCCGTTGGCGTCCTTATACTGTATCCGCACAGCAGAAGAAGGCTTCGCCTCTCCTCCCAACACACGCAATCGCCGTTTTTCGGTGGCACATTTGACGCAAAGCACGTCCTTCCACCTCGAAGGCGACGCGCAGTGCGGCGCGCCGCCACGTGGGTCGGACGCACAACACAGCTGCTCGTTGCACCGCCTGTCATTCGTTTGGTGCGTGCGGCCTCCGACACTCGCGGGAGACGCACCTTGTTCTTGTTATCCGGCGCAGGGCATGCGCGCGGCCGGGCGGCGGGGGGACTGCGCGGGGTGTGGCAGTGTCCTGCTGGACCGACGGAAGCTTCCTCACCTGCCCGACACACGCCGCGATTCCAGATATTTGCGTAATTCGCTCGCCTGTCCCCTCCCCTTCCGTCCCGACTTGTCCCGACTTTGCTCGACTGCCGCTCGCTGCCGCTCGGGTCGCGGTCCATATGGCTGCACAAGCACGAGAAACATCTGCGAGATGGACGCGGGCCGAACCGGCGTGTCTGAGGCGCCGTGTGCGGCCGTTCGGAGCTACTAGAGCAGCGCCGTGCCGTGGAAAGGTGCGAGAACACGGACACGAGAGACAGGCGGTTCGACAAAGCATCCATCTCCTCTAGCGGCGAAAGATAAATTTTTGTTTACAAATTTGCACTTGAACACTGCTACAAAACTATAAGCCCTGGTGTATTTCAGAACATCCCTGTCGCTTCATACTCTTGTTATTTCTAGAGACACTTTGGAAAAGAGGGCTGGCACGGGTAGCGAAAAAAAAAAGCAAAAAATGAAGACAGCCAGAGTTCCCAGGCGGTCACCGATCCGAATACTAAAGTTGTTGCTTATCGTCGGTGATCGGGCGAGAACAGTTGATTTTTTTTTTAATTTTTTATTTATTTAGTTAGTTTTTGGAATTTATCGCTCTTACAAAACAGTAGGCTCTGACGCACTTCAAGAGCACATCTGTCGATTCGCAGTGTTTCGTTACTTTCAAGGTGTTCTAGCACTCTTCCTTCGCGCATTCTTGCTCAAACTGAATTTATTACTGTAATTTCGTATCTTACGTTTAATACAGTAGTTTAAAATGCTCGAGGAAGCATCTTTGTCACACCTGAGAGTTAGTATGAAAAGAGGGCTGGCCGGTGTAGCGAGGTAAAAAGGAAAAAATGAGAGGGAGCCAACAGCACCCGGTGTTCCCAGGCGGTCACCCATCCAAGTACTAACCGGGCCCGATGTTGCTTAACTTCGGTGATCGGACGAGAACCGGTGTATTCAACATGGTATGGCCGTTGGCGTCCTTATACTGTATCCGCACAGCAGAAGAAGGCTTCGCCTCTCCTCCCAACACACGCAATCGCCGTTTTTCGGTGGCACATTTGACGCAAAGCACGTCCTTCCACCTCGAAGGCGACGCGCAGTGCGGCGCGCCGCCACGTGGGTCGGACGCACAACACAGCTGCTCGTTGCACCGCCTGTCATTCGTTTGGTGCGTGCGGCCTCCGACACTCGCGGGAGACGCACCTTGTTCTTGTTATCCGGCGCAGGGCATGCGCGCGGCCGGGCGGCGGGGGGACTGCGCGGGGTGTGGCAGTGTCCTGCTGGACCGACGGAAGCTTCCTCACCTGCCCGACACACGCCGCGATTCCAGATATTTGCGTAATTCGCTCGCCTGTCCCCTCCCCTTCCGTCCCGACTTGTCCCGACTTTGCTCGACTGCCGCTCGCTGCCGCTCGGGTCGCGGTCCATATGGCTGCACAAGCACGAGAAACATCTGCGAGATGGACGCGGGCCGAACCGGCGTGTCTGAGGCGCCGTGTGCGGCCGTTCGGAGCTACTAGAGCAGCGCCGTGCCGTGGAAAGGTGCGAGAACACGGACACGAGAGACAGGCGGTTCGACAAAGCATCCATCTCCTCTAGCGGCGAAAGATAAATTTTTGTTTACAAATTTGCACTTGAACACTGCTACAAAACTATAAGCCCTGGTGTATTTCAGAACATCCCTGTCGCTTCATACTCTTGTTATTTCTAGAGACACTTTGGAAAAGAGGGCTGGCACGGGTAGCGAAAAAAAAAAAGCAAAAAATGAAGACAGCCAGAGTTCCCAGGCGGTCACCGATCCGAATACTAAAGTTGTTGCTTATCGTCGGTGATCGGGCGAGAACAGTTGATTTTTTTTTTAATTTTTTATTTATTTAGTTAGTTTTTGGAATTTATCGCTCTTACAAAACAGTAGGCTCTGACGCACTTCAAGAGCACATCTGTCGATTCGCAGTGTTTCGTTACTTTCAAGGTGTTCTAGCACTCTTCCTTCGCGCATTCTTGCTCAAACTGAATTTATTACTGTAATTTCGTATCTTACGTTTAATACAGTAGTTTAAAATGCTCGAGGAAGCATCTTTGTCACACCTGAGAGTTAGTATGAAAAGAGGGCTGGCCGGTGTAGCGAGGTAAAAAGGAAAAAATGAGAGGGAGCCAACAGCACCCGGTGTTCCCAGGCGGTCACCCATCCAAGTACTAACCGGGCCCTATGTTGCTTAACTTCGGTGATCGGACGAGAACCGGTGTATTCAACATGGTATGGCCGTTGGCGTCCTTATACTGTATCCGCACAGCAGAAGAAGGCTTCGCCTCTCCTCCCAACACACGCAATCGCCGTTTTTCGGTGGCACATTTGACGCAAAGCACGTCCTTCCACCTCGAAGGCGACGCGCAGTGCGGCGCGCCGCCACGTGGGTCGGACGCACAACACAGCTGCTCGTTGCACCGCCTGTCATTCGTTTGGTGCGTGCGGCCTCCGACACTCGCGGGAGACGCACCTTGTTCTTGTTATCCGGCGCAGGGCATGCGCGCGGCCGGGCGGCGGGGGGACTGCGCGGGGTGTGGCAGTGTCCTGCTGGACCGACGGAAGCTTCCTCACCTGCCCGACACACGCCGCGATTCCAGATATTTGCGTAATTCGCTCGCCTGTCCCCTC
Source organism: Schistocerca gregaria (assembly GCF_023897955.1). NCBI lineage: Eukaryota > Metazoa > Arthropoda > Insecta > Orthoptera > Acrididae > Schistocerca > Schistocerca gregaria. Next base: position 40,126 of record NW_026062679.1, on the reverse strand, counting down.
CCCTTCCGTCCCGACTTGTCCCGACTTTGCTCGACTGCCGCTCGCTGCCGCTCGGGTCGCGGTCCATATGGCTGCACAAGCACGAGAAACATCTGCGAGATGGACGCGGGCCGAACCGGCGTGTCTGAGGCGCCGTGTGCGGCCGTTCGGAGCTACTAGAGCAGCGCCGTGCCGTGGAAAGGTGCGAGAACACGGACACGAGAGACAGGCGGTTCGACAAAGCATCCATCTCCTCTAGCGGCGAAAGATAAATTTTTGTTTACAAATTTGCACTTGAACACTGCTACAAAACTATAAGCCCTGGTGTATTTCAGAACATCCCTGTCGCTTCATACTCTTGTTATTTCTAGAGACACTTTGGAAAAGAGGGCTGGCACGGGTAGCGAAAAAAAAAAGCAAAAAATGAAGACAGCCAGAGTTCCCAGGCGGTCACCGATCCGAATACTAAAGTTGTTGCTTATCGTCGGTGATCGGGCGAGAACAGTTGATTTTTTTTTTAATTTTTTATTTATTTAGTTAGTTTTTGGAATTTATCGCTCTTACAAAACAGTAGGCTCTGACGCACTTCAAGAGCACATCTGTCGATTCGCAGTGTTTCGTTACTTTCAAGGTGTTCTAGCACTCTTCCTTCGCGCATTCTTGCTCAAACTGAATTTATTACTGTAATTTCGTATCTTACGTTTAATACAGTAGTTTAAAATGCTCGAGGAAGCATCTTTGTCACACCTGAGAGTTAGTATGAAAAGAGGGCTGGCCGGTGTAGCGAGGTAAAAAGGAAAAAATGAGAGGGAGCCAACAGCACCCGGTGTTCCCAGGCGGTCACCCATCCAAGTACTAACCGGGCCCGATGTTGCTTAACTTCGGTGATCGGACGAGAACCGGTGTATTCAACATGGTATGGCCGTTGGCGTCCTTATACTGTATCCGCACAGCAGAAGAAGGCTTCGCCTCTCCTCCCAACACACGCAATCGCCGTTTTTCGGTGGCACATTTGACGCAAAGCACGTCCTTCCACCTCGAAGGCGACGCGCAGTGCGGCGCGCCGCCACGTGGGTCGGACGCACAACACAGCTGCTCGTTGCACCGCCTGTCATTCGTTTGGTGCGTGCGGCCTCCGACACTCGCGGGAGACGCACCTTGTTCTTGTTATCCGGCGCAGGGCATGCGCGCGGCCGGGCGGCGGGGGGACTGCGCGGGGTGTGGCAGTGTCCTGCTGGACCGACGGAAGCTTCCTCACCTGCCCGACACACGCCGCGATTCCAGATATTTGCGTAATTCGCTCGCCTGTCCCCTCCCCTTCCGTCCCGACTTGTCCCGACTTTGCTCGACTGCCGCTCGCTGCCGCTCGGGTCGCGGTCCATATGGCTGCACAAGCACGAGAAACATCTGCGAGATGGACGCGGGCCGAACCGGCGTGTCTGAGGCGCCGTGTGCGGCCGTTCGGAGCTACTAGAGCAGCGCCGTGCCGTGGAAAGGTGCGAGAACACGGACACGAGAGACAGGCGGTTCGACAAAGCATCCATCTCCTCTAGCGGCGAAAGATAAATTTTTGTTTACAAATTTGCACTTGAACACTGCTACAAAACTATAAGCCCTGGTGTATTTCAGAACATCCCTGTCGCTTCATACTCTTGTTATTTCTAGAGACACTTTGGAAAAGAGGGCTGGCACGGGTAGCGAAAAAAAAAAGCAAAAAATGAAGACAGCCAGAGTTCCCAGGCGGTCACCGATCCGAATACTAAAGTTGTTGCTTATCGTCGGTGATCGGGCGAGAACAGTTGATTTTTTTTTTAATTTTTTATTTATTTAGTTAGTTTTTGGAATTTATCGCTCTTACAAAACAGTAGGCTCTGACGCACTTCAAGAGCACATCTGTCGATTCGCAGTGTTTCGTTACTTTCAAGGTGTTCTAGCACTCTTCCTTCGCGCATTCTTGCTCAAACTGAATTTATTACTGTAATTTCGTATCTTACGTTTAATACAGTAGTTTAAAATGCTCGAGGAAGCATCTTTGTCACACCTGAGAGTTAGTATGAAAAGAGGGCTGGCCGGTGTAGCGAGGTAAAAAGGAAAAAATGAGAGGGAGCCAACAGCACCCGGTGTTCCCAGGCGGTCACCCATCCAAGTACTAACCGGGCCCGATGTTGCTTAACTTCGGTGATCGGACGAGAACCGGTGTATTCAACATGGTATGGCCGTTGGCGTCCTTATACTGTATCCGCACAGCAGAAGAAGGCTTCGCCTCTCCTCCCAACACACGCAATCGCCGTTTTTCGGTGGCACATTTGACGCAAAGCACGTCCTTCCACCTCGAAGGCGACGCGCAGTGCGGCGCGCCGCCACGTGGGTCGGACGCACAACACAGCTGCTCGTTGCACCGCCTGTCATTCGTTTGGTGCGTGCGGCCTCCGACACTCGCGGGAGACGCACCTTGTTCTTGTTATCCGGCGCAGGGCATGCGCGCGGCCGGGCGGCGGGGGGACTGCGCGGGGTGTGGCAGTGTCCTGCTGGACCGACGGAAGCTTCCTCACCTGCCCGACACACGCCGCGATTCCAGATATTTGCGTAATTCGCTCGCCTGTCCCCTCCCCTTCCGTCCCGACTTGTCCCGACTTTGCTCGACTGCCGCTCGCTGCCGCTCGGGTCGCGGTCCATATGGCTGCACAAGCACGAGAAACATCTGCGAGATGGACGCGGGCCGAACCGGCGTGTCTGAGGCGCCGTGTGCGGCCGTTCGGAGCTACTAGAGCAGCGCCGTGCCGTGGAAAGGTGCGAGAACACGGACACGAGAGACAGGCGGTTCGACAAAGCATCCATCTCCTCTAGCGGCGAAAGATAAATTTTTGTTTACAAATTTGCACTTGAACACTGCTACAAAACTATAAGCCCTGGTGTATTTCAGAACATCCCTGTCGCTTCATACTCTTGTTATTTCTAGAGACACTTTGGAAAAGAGGGCTGGCACGGGTAGCGAAAAAAAAAAAGCAAAAAATGAAGACAGCCAGAGTTCCCAGGCGGTCACCGATCCGAATACTAAAGTTGTTGCTTATCGTCGGTGATCGGGCGAGAACAGTTGATTTTTTTTTTAATTTTTTATTTATTTAGTTAGTTTTTGGAATTTATCGCTCTTACAAAACAGTAGGCTCTGACGCACTTCAAGAGCACATCTGTCGATTCGCAGTGTTTCGTTACTTTCAAGGTGTTCTAGCACTCTTCCTTCGCGCATTCTTGCTCAAACTGAATTTATTACTGTAATTTCGTATCTTACGTTTAATACAGTAGTTTAAAATGCTCGAGGAAGCATCTTTGTCACACCTGAGAGTTAGTATGAAAAGAGGGCTGGCCGGTGTAGCGAGGTAAAAAGGAAAAAATGAGAGGGAGCCAACAGCACCCGGTGTTCCCAGGCGGTCACCCATCCAAGTACTAACCGGGCCCTATGTTGCTTAACTTCGGTGATCGGACGAGAACCGGTGTATTCAACATGGTATGGCCGTTGGCGTCCTTATACTGTATCCGCACAGCAGAAGAAGGCTTCGCCTCTCCTCCCAACACACGCAATCGCCGTTTTTCGGTGGCACATTTGACGCAAAGCACGTCCTTCCACCTCGAAGGCGACGCGCAGTGCGGCGCGCCGCCACGTGGGTCGGACGCACAACACAGCTGCTCGTTGCACCGCCTGTCATTCGTTTGGTGCGTGCGGCCTCCGACACTCGCGGGAGACGCACCTTGTTCTTGTTATCCGGCGCAGGGCATGCGCGCGGCCGGGCGGCGGGGGGACTGCGCGGGGTGTGGCAGTGTCCTGCTGGACCGACGGAAGCTTCCTCACCTGCCCGACACACGCCGCGATTCCAGATATTTGCGTAATTCGCTCGCCTGTCCCCTCCCCTTCCGTCCCGACTTGTCCCGACTTTGCTCGACTGCCGCTCGCTGCCGCTCGGGTCGCGGTCCATATGGCTGCACAAGCACGAGAAACATCTGCGAGATGGACGCGGGCCGAACCGGCGTGTCTGAGGCGCCGTGTGCGGCCGTTCGGAGCTACTAGAGCAGCGCCGTGCCGTGGAAAGGTGCGAGAACACGGACACGAGAGACAGGCGGTTCGACAAAGCATCCATCTCCTCTAGCGGCGAAAGATAAATTTTTGTTTACAAATTTGCACTTGAACACTGCTACAAAACTATAAGCCCTGGTGTATTTCAGAACATCCCTGTCGCTTCATACTCTTGTTATTTCTAGAGACACTTTGGAAAAGAGGGCTGGCACGGGTAGCGAAAAAAAAAAGCAAAAAATGAAGACAGCCAGAGTTCCCAGGCGGTCACCGATCCGAATACTAAAGTTGTTGCTTATCGTCGGTGATCGGGCGAGAACAGTTGATTTTTTTTTTAATTTTTTATTTATTTAGTTAGTTTTTGGAATTTATCGCTCTTACAAAACAGTAGGCTCTGACGCACTTCAAGAGCACATCTGTCGATTCGCAGTGTTTCGTTACTTTCAAGGTGTTCTAGCACTCTTCCTTCGCGCATTCTTGCTCAAACTGAATTTATTACTGTAATTTCGTATCTTACGTTTAATACAGTAGTTTAAAATGCTCGAGGAAGCATCTTTGTCACACCTGAGAGTTAGTATGAAAAGAGGGCTGGCCGGTGTAGCGAGGTAAAAAGGAAAAAATGAGAGGGAGCCAACAGCACCCGGTGTTCCCAGGCGGTCACCCATCCAAGTACTAACCGGGCCCGATGTTGCTTAACTTCGGTGATCGGACGAGAACCGGTGTATTCAACATGGTATGGCCGTTGGCGTCCTTATACTGTATCCGCACAGCAGAAGAAGGCTTCGCCTCTCCTCCCAACACACGCAATCGCCGTTTTTCGGTGGCACATTTGACGCAAAGCACGTCCTTCCACCTCGAAGGCGACGCGCAGTGCGGCGCGCCGCCACGTGGGTCGGACGCACAACACAGCTGCTCGTTGCACCGCCTGTCATTCGTTTGGTGCGTGCGGCCTCCGACACTCGCGGGAGACGCACCTTGTTCTTGTTATCCGGCGCAGGGCATGCGCGCGGCCGGGCGGCGGGGGGACTGCGCGGGGTGTGGCAGTGTCCTGCTGGACCGACGGAAGCTTCCTCACCTGCCCGACACACGCCGCGATTCCAGATATTTGCGTAATTCGCTCGCCTGTCCCCTCCCCTTCCGTCCCGACTTGTCCCGACTTTGCTCGACTGCCGCTCGCTGCCGCTCGGGTCGCGGTCCATATGGCTGCACAAGCACGAGAAACATCTGCGAGATGGACGCGGGCCGAACCGGCGTGTCTGAGGCGCCGTGTGCGGCCGTTCGGAGCTACTAGAGCAGCGCCGTGCCGTGGAAAGGTGCGAGAACACGGACACGAGAGACAGGCGGTTCGACAAAGCATCCATCTCCTCTAGCGGCGAAAGATAAATTTTTGTTTACAAATTTGCACTTGAACACTGCTACAAAACTATAAGCCCTGGTGTATTTCAGAACATCCCTGTCGCTTCATACTCTTGTTATTTCTAGAGACACTTTGGAAAAGAGGGCTGGCACGGGTAGCGAAAAAAAAAAGCAAAAAATGAAGACAGCCAGAGTTCCCAGGCGGTCACCGATCCGAATACTAAAGTTGTTGCTTATCGTCGGTGATCGGGCGAGAACAGTTGATTTTTTTTTTAATTTTTTATTTATTTAGTTAGTTTTTGGAATTTATCGCTCTTACAAAACAGTAGGCTCTGACGCACTTCAAGAGCACATCTGTCGATTCGCAGTGTTTCGTTACTTTCAAGGTGTTCTAGCACTCTTCCTTCGCGCATTCTTGCTCAAACTGAATTTATTACTGTAATTTCGTATCTTACGTTTAATACAGTAGTTTAAAATGCTCGAGGAAGCATCTTTGTCACACCTGAGAGTTAGTATGAAAAGAGGGCTGGCCGGTGTAGCGAGGTAAAAAGGAAAAAATGAGAGGGAGCCAACAGCACCCGGTGTTCCCAGGCGGTCACCCATCCAAGTACTAACCGGGCCCGATGTTGCTTAACTTCGGTGATCGGACGAGAACCGGTGTATTCAACATGGTATGGCCGTTGGCGTCCTTATACTGTATCCGCACAGCAGAAGAAGGCTTCGCCTCTCCTCCCAACACACGCAATCGCCGTTTTTCGGTGGCACATTTGACGCAAAGCACGTCCTTCCACCTCGAAGGCGACGCGCAGTGCGGCGCGCCGCCACGTGGGTCGGACGCACAACACAGCTGCTCGTTGCACCGCCTGTCATTCGTTTGGTGCGTGCGGCCTCCGACACTCGCGGGAGACGCACCTTGTTCTTGTTATCCGGCGCAGGGCATGCGCGCGGCCGGGCGGCGGGGGGACTGCGCGGGGTGTGGCAGTGTCCTGCTGGACCGACGGAAGCTTCCTCACCTGCCCGACACACGCCGCGATTCCAGATATTTGCGTAATTCGCTCGCCTGTCCCCTCCCCTTCCGTCCCGACTTGTCCCGACTGCCGCTCGCTGCCGCTCGGGTCGCGGTCCATATGGCTGCACAAGCACGAGAAACATCTGCGAGATGGACGCGGGCCGAACCGGCGTGTCTGAGGCGCCGTGTGCGGCCGTTCGGAGCTACTAGAGCAGCGCCGTGCCGTGGAAAGGTGCGAGAACACGGACACGAGAGACAGGCGGTTCGACAAAGCATCCATCTCCTCTAGCGGCGAAAGATAAATTTTTGTTTACAAATTTGCACTTGAACACTGCTACAAAACTATAAGCCCTGGTGTATTTCAGAACATCCCTGTCGCTTCATACTCTTGTTATTTCTAGAGACACTTTGGAAAAGAGGGCTGGCACGGGTAGCGAAAAAAAAAAGCAAAAAATGAAGACAGCCAGAGTTCCCAGGCGGTCACCGATCCGAATACTAAAGTTGTTGCTTATCGTCGGTGATCGGGCGAGAACAGTTGATTTTTTTTTTAATTTTTTATTTATTTAGTTAGTTTTTGGAATTTATCGCTCTTACAAAACAGTAGGCTCTGACGCACTTCAAGAGCACATCTGTCGATTCGCAGTGTTTCGTTACTTTCAAGGTGTTCTAGCACTCTTCCTTCGCGCATTCTTGCTCAAACTGAATTTATTACTGTAATTTCGTATCTTACGTTTAATACAGTAGTTTAAAATGCTCGAGGAAGCATCTTTGTCACACCTGAGAGTTAGTATGAAAAGAGGGCTGGCCGGTGTAGCGAGGTAAAAAGGAAAAAATGAGAGGGAGCCAACAGCACCCGGTGTTCCCAGGCGGTCACCCATCCAAGTACTAACCGGGCCCGATGTTGCTTAACTTCGGTGATCGGACGAGAACCGGTGTATTCAACATGGTATGGCCGTTGGCGTCCTTATACTGTATCCGCACAGCAGAAGAAGGCTTCGCCTCTCCTCCCAACACACGCAATCGCCGTTTTTCGGTGGCACATTTGACGCAAAGCACGTCCTTCCACCTCGAAGGCGACGCGCAGTGCGGCGCGCCGCCACGTGGGTCGGACGCACAACACAGCTGCTCGTTGCACCGCCTGTCATTCGTTTGGTGCGTGCGGCCTCCGACACTCGCGGGAGACGCACCTTGTTCTTGTTATCCGGCGCAGGGCATGCGCGCGGCCGGGCGGCGGGGGGACTGCGCGGGGTGTGGCAGTGTCCTGCTGGACCGACGGAAGCTTCCTCACCTGCCCGACACACGCCGCGATTCCAGATATTTGCGTAATTCGCTCGCCTGTCCCCTCCCCTTCCGTCCCGACTTGTCCCGACTTTGCTCGACTGCCGCTCGCTGCCGCTCGGGTCGCGGTCCATATGGCTGCACAAGCACGAGAAACATCTGCGAGATGGACGCGGGCCGAACCGGCGTGTCTGAGGCGCCGTGTGCGGCCGTTCGGAGCTACTAGAGCAGCGCCGTGCCGTGGAAAGGTGCGAGAACACGGACACGAGAGACAGGCGGTTCGACAAAGCATCCATCTCCTCTAGCGGCGAAAGATAAATTTTTGTTTACAAATTTGCACTTGAACACTGCTACAAAACTATAAGCCCTGGTGTATTTCAGAACATCCCTGTCGCTTCATACTCTTGTTATTTCTAGAGACACTTTGGAAAAGAGGGCTGGCACGGGTAGCGAAAAAAAAAAGCAAAAAATGAAGACAGCCAGAGTTCCCAGGCGGTCACCGATCCGAATACTAAAGTTGTTGCTTATCGTCGGTGATCGGGCGAGAACAGTTGATTTTTTTTTTAATTTTTTATTTATTTAGTTAGTTTTTGGAATTTATCGCTCTTACAAAACAGTAGGCTCTGACGCACTTCAAGAGCACATCTGTCGATTCGCAGTGTTTCGTTACTTTCAAGGTGTTCTAGCACTCTTCCTTCGCGCATTCTTGCTCAAACTGAATTTATTACTGTAATTTCGTATCTTACGTTTAATACAGTAGTTTAAAATGCTCGAGGAAGCATCTTTGTCACACCTGAGAGTTAGTATGAAAAGAGGGCTGGCCGGTGTAGCGAGGTAAAAAGGAAAAAATGAGAGGGAGCCAACAGCACCCGGTGTTCCCAGGCGGTCACCCATCCAAGTACTAACCGGGCCCGATGTTGCTTAACTTCGGTGATCGGACGAGAACCGGTGTATTCAACATGGTATGGCCGTTGGCGTCCTTATACTGTATCCGCACAGCAGAAGAAGGCTTCGCCTCTCCTCCCAACACACGCAATCGCCGTTTTTCGGTGGCACATTTGACGCAAAGCACGTCCTTCCACCTCGAAGGCGACGCGCAGTGCGGCGCGCCGCCACGTGGGTCGGACGCACAACACAGCTGCTCGTTGCACCGCCTGTCATTCGTTTGGTGCGTGCGGCCTCCGACACTCGCGGGAGACGCACCTTGTTCTTGTTATCCGGCGCAGGGCATGCGCGCGGCCGGGCGGCGGGGGGACTGCGCGGGGTGTGGCAGTGTCCTGCTGGACCGACGGAAGCTTCCTCACCTGCCCGACACACGCCGCGATTCCAGATATTTGCGTAATTCGCTCGCCTGTCCCCTCCCCTTCCGTCCCGACTTGTCCCGACTTTGCTCGACTGCCGCTCGCTGCCGCTCGGGTCGCGGTCCATATGGCTGCACAAGCACGAGAAACATCTGCGAGATGGACGCGGGCCGAACCGGCGTGTCTGAGGCGCCGTGTGCGGCCGTTCGGAGCTACTAGAGCAGCGCCGTGCCGTGGAAAGGTGCGAGAACACGGACACGAGAGACAGGCGGTTCGACAAAGCATCCATCTCCTCTAGCGGCGAAAGATAAATTTTTGTTTACAAATTTGCACTTGAACACTGCTACAAAACTATAAGCCCTGGTGTATTTCAGAACATCCCTGTCGCTTCATACTCTTGTTATTTCTAGAGACACTTTGGAAAAGAGGGCTGGCACGGGTAGCGAAAAAAAAAAGCAAAAAATGAAGACAGCCAGAGTTCCCAGGCGGTCACCGATCCGAATACTAAAGTTGTTGCTTATCGTCGGTGATCGGGCGAGAACAGTTGATTTTTTTTTTAATTTTTTATTTATTTAGTTAGTTTTTGGAATTTATCGCTCTTACAAAACAGTAGGCTCTGACGCACTTCAAGAGCACATCTGTCGATTCGCAGTGTTTCGTTACTTTCAAGGTGTTCTAGCACTCTTCCTTCGCGCATTCTTGCTCAAACTGAATTTATTACTGTAATTTCGTATCTTACGTTTAATACAGTAGTTTAAAATGCTCGAGGAAGCATCTTTGTCACACCTGAGAGTTAGTATGAAAAGAGGGCTGGCCGGTGTAGCGAGGTAAAAAGGAAAAAATGAGAGGGAGCCAACAGCACCCGGTGTTCCCAGGCGGTCACCCATCCAAGTACTAACCGGGCCCGATGTTGCTTAACTTCGGTGATCGGACGAGAACCGGTGTATTCAACATGGTATGGCCGTTGGCGTCCTTATACTGTATCCGCACAGCAGAAGAAGGCTTCGCCTCTCCTCCCAACACACGCAATCGCCGTTTTTCGGTGGCACATTTGACGCAAAGCACGTCCTTCCACCTCGAAGGCGACGCGCAGTGCGGCGCGCCGCCACGTGGGTCGGACGCACAACACAGCTGCTCGTTGCACCGCCTGTCATTCGTTTGGTGCGTGCGGCCTCCGACACTCGCGGGAGACGCACCTTGTTCTTGTTATCCGGCGCAGGGCATGCGCGCGGCCGGGCGGCGGGGGGACTGCGCGGGGTGTGGCAGTGTCCTGCTGGACCGACGGAAGCTTCCTCACCTGCCCGACACACGCCGCGATTCCAGATATTTGCGTAATTCGCTCGCCTGTCCCCTCCCCTTCCGTCCCGACTTGTCCCGACTTTGCTCGACTGCCGCTCGCTGCCGCTCGGGTCGCGGTCCATATGGCTGCACAAGCACGAGAAACATCTGCGAGATGGACGCGGGCCGAACCGGCGTGTCTGAGGCGCCGTGTGCGGCCGTTCGGAGCTACTAGAGCAGCGCCGTGCCGTGGAAAGGTGCGAGAACACGGACACGAGAGACAGGCGGTTCGACAAAGCATCCATCTCCTCTAGCGGCGAAAGATAAATTTTTGTTTACAAATTTGCACTTGAACACTGCTACAAAACTATAAGCCCTGGTGTATTTCAGAACATCCCTGTCGCTTCATACTCTTGTTATTTCTAGAGACACTTTGGAAAAGAGGGCTGGCACGGGTAGCGAAAAAAAAAAGCAAAAAATGAAGACAGCCAGAGTTCCCAGGCGGTCACCGATCCGAATACTAAAGTTGTTGCTTATCGTCGGTGATCGGGCGAGAACAGTTGATTTTTTTTTTAATTTTTTATTTATTTAGTTAGTTTTTGGAATTTATCGCTCTTACAAAACAGTAGGCTCTGACGCACTTCAAGAGCACATCTGTCGATTCGCAGTGTTTCGTTACTTTCAAGGTGTTCTAGCACTCTTCCTTCGCGCATTCTTGCTCAAACTGAATTTATTACTGTAATTTCGTATCTTACGTTTAATACAGTAGTTTAAAATGCTCGAGGAAGCATCTTTGTCACACCTGAGAGTTAGTATGAAAAGAGGGCTGGCCGGTGTAGCGAGGTAAAAAGGAAAAAATGAGAGGGAGCCAACAGCACCCGGTGTTCCCAGGCGGTCACCCATCCAAGTACTAACCGGGCCCGATGTTGCTTAACTTCGGTGATCGGACGAGAACCGGTGTATTCAACATGGTATGGCCGTTGGCGTCCTTATACTGTATCCGCACAGCAGAAGAAGGCTTCGCCTCTCCTCCCAACACACGCAATCGCCGTTTTTCGGTGGCACATTTGACGCAAAGCACGTCCTTCCACCTCGAAGGCGACGCGCAGTGCGGCGCGCCGCCACGTGGGTCGGACGCACAACACAGCTGCTCGTTGCACCGCCTGTCATTCGTTTGGTGCGTGCGGCCTCCGACACTCGCGGGAGACGCACCTTGTTCTTGTTATCCGGCGCAGGGCATGCGCGCGGCCGGGCGGCGGGGGGACTGCGCGGGGTGTGGCAGTGTCCTGCTGGACCGACGGAAGCTTCCTCACCTGCCCGACACACGCCGCGATTCCAGATATTTGCGTAATTCGCTCGCCTGTCCCCTCCCCTTCCGTCCCGACTTGTCCCGACTTTGCTCGACTGCCGCTCGCTGCCGCTCGGGTCGCGGTCCATATGGCTGCACAAGCACGAGAAACATCTGCGAGATGGACGCGGGCCGAACCGGCGTGTCTGAGGCGCCGTGTGCGGCCGTTCGGAGCTACTAGAGCAGCGCCGTGCCGTGGAAAGGTGCGAGAACACGGACACGAGAGACAGGCGGTTCGACAAAGCATCCATCTCCTCTAGCGGCGAAAGATAAATTTTTGTTTACAAATTTGCACTTGAACACTGCTACAAAACTATAAGCCCTGGTGTATTTCAGAACATCCCTGTCGCTTCATACTCTTGTTATTTCTAGAGACACTTTGGAAAAGAGGGCTGGCACGGGTAGCGAAAAAAAAAAAGCAAAAAATGAAGACAGCCAGAGTTCCCAGGCGGTCACCGATCCGAATACTAAAGTTGTTGCTTATCGTCGGTGATCGGGCGAGAACAGTTGATTTTTTTTTTAATTTTTTATTTATTTAGTTAGTTTTTGGAATTTATCGCTCTTACAAAACAGTAGGCTCTGACGCACTTCAAGAGCACATCTGTCGATTCGCAGTGTTTCGTTACTTTCAAGGTGTTCTAGCACTCTTCCTTCGCGCATTCTTGCTCAAACTGAATTTATTACTGTAATTTCGTATCTTACGTTTAATACAGTAGTTTAAAATGCTCGAGGAAGCATCTTTGTCACACCTGAGAGTTAGTATGAAAAGAGGGCTGGCCGGTGTAGCGAGGTAAAAAGGAAAAAATGAGAGGGAGCCAACAGCACCCGGTGTTCCCAGGCGGTCACCCATCCAAGTACTAACCGGGCCCTATGTTGCTTAACTTCGGTGATCGGACGAGAACCGGTGTATTCAACATGGTATGGCCGTTGGCGTCCTTATACTGTATCCGCACAGCAGAAGAAGGCTTCGCCTCTCCTCCCAACACACGCAATCGCCGTTTTTCGGTGGCACATTTGACGCAAAGCACGTCCTTCCACCTCGAAGGCGACGCGCAGTGCGGCGCGCCGCCACGTGGGTCGGACGCACAACACAGCTGCTCGTTGCACCGCCTGTCATTCGTTTGGTGCGTGCGGCCTCCGACACTCGCGGGAGACGCACCTTGTTCTTGTTATCCGGCGCAGGGCATGCGCGCGGCCGGGCGGCGGGGGGACTGCGCGGGGTGTGGCAGTGTCCTGCTGGACCGACGGAAGCTTCCTCACCTGCCCGACACACGCCGCGATTCCAGATATTTGCGTAATTCGCTCGCCTGTCCCCTCCCCTTCCGTCCCGACTTGTCCCGACTTTGCTCGACTGCCGCTCGCTGCCGCTCGGGTCGCGGTCCATATGGCTGCACAAGCACGAGAAACATCTGCGAGATGGACGCGGGCCGAACCGGCGTGTCTGAGGCGCCGTGTGCGGCCGTTCGGAGCTACTAGAGCAGCGCCGTGCCGTGGAAAGGTGCGAGAACACGGACACGAGAGACAGGCGGTTCGACAAAGCATCCATCTCCTCTAGCGGCGAAAGATAAATTTTTGTTTACAAATTTGCACTTGAACACTGCTACAAAACTATAAGCCCTGGTGTATTTCAGAACATCCCTGTCGCTTCATACTCTTGTTATTTCTAGAGACACTTTGGAAAAGAGGGCTGGCACGGGTAGCGAAAAAAAAAAGCAAAAAATGAAGACAGCCAGAGTTCCCAGGCGGTCACCGATCCGAATACTAAAGTTGTTGCTTATCGTCGGTGATCGGGCGAGAACAGTTGATTTTTTTTTTAATTTTTTATTTATTTAGTTAGTTTTTGGAATTTATCGCTCTTACAAAACAGTAGGCTCTGACGCACTTCAAGAGCACATCTGTCGATTCGCAGTGTTTCGTTACTTTCAAGGTGTTCTAGCACTCTTCCTTCGCGCATTCTTGCTCAAACTGAATTTATTACTGTAATTTCGTATCTTACGTTTAATACAGTAGTTTAAAATGCTCGAGGAAGCATCTTTGTCACACCTGAGAGTTAGTATGAAAAGAGGGCTGGCCGGTGTAGCGAGGTAAAAAGGAAAAAATGAGAGGGAGCCAACAGCACCCGGTGTTCCCAGGCGGTCACCCATCCAAGTACTAACCGGGCCCGATGTTGCTTAACTTCGGTGATCGGACGAGAACCGGTGTATTCAACATGGTATGGCCGTTGGCGTCCTTATACTGTATCCGCACAGCAGAAGAAGGCTTCGCCTCTCCTCCCAACACACGCAATCGCCGTTTTTCGGTGGCACATTTGACGCAAAGCACGTCCTTCCACCTCGAAGGCGACGCGCAGTGCGGCGCGCCGCCACGTGGGTCGGACGCACAACACAGCTGCTCGTTGCACCGCCTGTCATTCGTTTGGTGCGTGCGGCCTCCGACACTCGCGGGAGACGCACCTTGTTCTTGTTATCCGGCGCAGGGCATGCGCGCGGCCGGGCGGCGGGGGGACTGCGCGGGGTGTGGCAGTGTCCTGCTGGACCGACGGAAGCTTCCTCACCTGCCCGACACACGCCGCGATTCCAGATATTTGCGTAATTCGCTCGCCTGTCCCCTCCCCTTCCGTCCCGACTTGTCCCGACTTTGCTCGACTGCCGCTCGCTGCCGCTCGGGTCGCGGTCCATATGGCTGCACAAGCACGAGAAACATCTGCGAGATGGACGCGGGCCGAACCGGCGTGTCTGAGGCGCCGTGTGCGGCCGTTCGGAGCTACTAGAGCAGCGCCGTGCCGTGGAAAGGTGCGAGAACACGGACACGAGAGACAGGCGGTTCGACAAAGCATCCATCTCCTCTAGCGGCGAAAGATAAATTTTTGTTTACAAATTTGCACTTGAACACTGCTACAAAACTATAAGCCCTGGTGTATTTCAGAACATCCCTGTCGCTTCATACTCTTGTTATTTCTAGAGACACTTTGGAAAAGAGGGCTGGCACGGGTAGCGAAAAAAAAAAGCAAAAAATGAAGACAGCCAGAGTTCCCAGGCGGTCACCGATCCGAATACTAAAGTTGTTGCTTATCGTCGGTGATCGGGCGAGAACAGTTGATTTTTTTTTTAATTTTTTATTTATTTAGTTAGTTTTTGGAATTTATCGCTCTTACAAAACAGTAGGCTCTGACGCACTTCAAGAGCACATCTGTCGATTCGCAGTGTTTCGTTACTTTCAAGGTGTTCTAGCACTCTTCCTTCGCGCATTCTTGCTCAAACTGAATTTATTACTGTAATTTCGTATCTTACGTTTAATACAGTAGTTTAAAATGCTCGAGGAAGCATCTTTGTCACACCTGAGAGTTAGTATGAAAAGAGGGCTGGCCGGTGTAGCGAGGTAAAAAGGAAAAAATGAGAGGGAGCCAACAGCACCCGGTGTTCCCAGGCGGTCACCCATCCAAGTACTAACCGGGCCCGATGTTGCTTAACTTCGGTGATCGGACGAGAACCGGTGTATTCAACATGGTATGGCCGTTGGCGTCCTTATACTGTATCCGCACAGCAGAAGAAGGCTTCGCCTCTCCTCCCAACACACGCAATCGCCGTTTTTCGGTGGCACATTTGACGCAAAGCACGTCCTTCCACCTCGAAGGCGACGCGCAGTGCGGCGCGCCGCCACGTGGGTCGGACGCACAACACAGCTGCTCGTTGCACCGCCTGTCATTCGTTTGGTGCGTGCGGCCTCCGACACTCGCGGGAGACGCACCTTGTTCTTGTTATCCGGCGCAGGGCATGCGCGCGGCCGGGCGGCGGGGGGACTGCGCGGGGTGTGGCAGTGTCCTGCTGGACCGACGGAAGCTTCCTCACCTGCCCGACACACGCCGCGATTCCAGATATTTGCGTAATTCGCTCGCCTGTCCCCTCCCCTTCCGTCCCGACTTGTCCCGACTTTGCTCGACTGCCGCTCGCTGCCGCTCGGGTCGCGGTCCATATGGCTGCACAAGCACGAGAAACATCTGCGAGATGGACGCGGGCCGAACCGGCGTGTCTGAGGCGCCGTGTGCGGCCGTTCGGAGCTACTAGAGCAGCGCCGTGCCGTGGAAAGGTGCGAGAACACGGACACGAGAGACAGGCGGTTCGACAAAGCATCCATCTCCTCTAGCGGCGAAAGATAAATTTTTGTTTACAAATTTGCACTTGAACACTGCTACAAAACTATAAGCCCTGGTGTATTTCAGAACATCCCTGTCGCTTCATACTCTTGTTATTTCTAGAGACACTTTGGAAAAGAGGGCTGGCACGGGTAGCGAAAAAAAAAAGCAAAAAATGAAGACAGCCAGAGTTCCCAGGCGGTCACCGATCCGAATACTAAAGTTGTTGCTTATCGTCGGTGATCGGGCGAGAACAGTTGATTTTTTTTTTAATTTTTTATTTATTTAGTTAGTTTTTGGAATTTATCGCTCTTACAAAACAGTAGGCTCTGACGCACTTCAAGAGCACATCTGTCGATTCGCAGTGTTTCGTTACTTTCAAGGTGTTCTAGCACTCTTCCTTCGCGCATTCTTGCTCAAACTGAATTTATTACTGTAATTTCGTATCTTACGTTTAATACAGTAGTTTAAAATGCTCGAGGAAGCATCTTTGTCACACCTGAGAGTTAGTATGAAAAGAGGGCTGGCCGGTGTAGCGAGGTAAAAAGGAAAAAATGAGAGGGAGCCAACAGCACCCGGTGTTCCCAGGCGGTCACCCATCCAAGTACTAACCGGGCCCGATGTTGCTTAACTTCGGTGATCGGACGAGAACCGGTGTATTCAACATGGTATGGCCGTTGGCGTCCTTATACTGTATCCGCACAGCAGAAGAAGGCTTCGCCTCTCCTCCCAACACACGCAATCGCCGTTTTTCGGTGGCACATTTGACGCAAAGCACGTCCTTCCACCTCGAAGGCGACGCGCAGTGCGGCGCGCCGCCACGTGGGTCGGACGCACAACACAGCTGCTCGTTGCACCGCCTGTCATTCGTTTGGTGCGTGCGGCCTCCGACACTCGCGGGAGACGCACCTTGTTCTTGTTATCCGGCGCAGGGCATGCGCGCGGCCGGGCGGCGGGGGGACTGCGCGGGGTGTGGCAGTGTCCTGCTGGACCGACGGAAGCTTCCTCACCTGCCCGACACACGCCGCGATTCCAGATATTTGCGTAATTCGCTCGCCTGTCCCCTCCCCTTCCGTCCCGACTTGTCCCGACTTTGCTCGACTGCCGCTCGCTGCCGCTCGGGTCGCGGTCCATATGGCTGCACAAGCACGAGAAACATCTGCGAGATGGACGCGGGCCGAACCGGCGTGTCTGAGGCGCCGTGTGCGGCCGTTCGGAGCTACTAGAGCAGCGCCGTGCCGTGGAAAGGTGCGAGAACACGGACACGAGAGACAGGCGGTTCGACAAAGCATCCATCTCCTCTAGCGGCGAAAGATAAATTTTTGTTTACAAATTTGCACTTGAACACTGCTACAAAACTATAAGCCCTGGTGTATTTCAGAACATCCCTGTCGCTTCATACTCTTGTTATTTCTAGAGACACTTTGGAAAAGAGGGCTGGCACGGGTAGCGAAAAAAAAAAAGCAAAAAATGAAGACAGCCAGAGTTCCCAGGCGGTCACCGATCCGAATACTAAAGTTGTTGCTTATCGTCGGTGATCGGGCGAGAACAGTTGATTTTTTTTTTAATTTTTTATTTATTTAGTTAGTTTTTGGAATTTATCGCTCTTACAAAACAGTAGGCTCTGACGCACTTCAAGAGCACATCTGTCGATTCGCAGTGTTTCGTTACTTTCAAGGTGTTCTAGCACTCTTCCTTCGCGCATTCTTGCTCAAACTGAATTTATTACTGTAATTTCGTATCTTACGTTTAATACAGTAGTTTAAAATGCTCGAGGAAGCATCTTTGTCACACCTGAGAGTTAGTATGAAAAGAGGGCTGGCCGGTGTAGCGAGGTAAAAAGGAAAAAATGAGAGGGAGCCAACAGCACCCGGTGTTCCCAGGCGGTCACCCATCCAAGTACTAACCGGGCCCTATGTTGCTTAACTTCGGTGATCGGACGAGAACCGGTGTATTCAACATGGTATGGCCGTTGGCGTCCTTATACTGTATCCGCACAGCAGAAGAAGGCTTCGCCTCTCCTCCCAACACACGCAATCGCCGTTTTTCGGTGGCACATTTGACGCAAAGCACGTCCTTCCACCTCGAAGGCGACGCGCAGTGCGGCGCGCCGCCACGTGGGTCGGACGCACAACACAGCTGCTCGTTGCACCGCCTGTCATTCGTTTGGTGCGTGCGGCCTCCGACACTCGCGGGAGACGCACCTTGTTCTTGTTATCCGGCGCAGGGCATGCGCGCGGCCGGGCGGCGGGGGGACTGCGCGGGGTGTGGCAGTGTCCTGCTGGACCGACGGAAGCTTCCTCACCTGCCCGACACACGCCGCGATTCCAGATATTTGCGTAATTCGCTCGCCTGTCCCCTCCCCTTCCGTCCCGACTTGTCCCGACTTTGCTCGACTGCCGCTCGCTGCCGCTCGGGTCGCGGTCCATATGGCTGCACAAGCACGAGAAACATCTGCGAGATGGACGCGGGCCGAACCGGCGTGTCTGAGGCGCCGTGTGCGGCCGTTCGGAGCTACTAGAGCAGCGCCGTGCCGTGGAAAGGTGCGAGAACACGGACACGAGAGACAGGCGGTTCGACAAAGCATCCATCTCCTCTAGCGGCGAAAGATAAATTTTTGTTTACAAATTTGCACTTGAACACTGCTACAAAACTATAAGCCCTGGTGTATTTCAGAACATCCCTGTCGCTTCATACTCTTGTTATTTCTAGAGACACTTTGGAAAAGAGGGCTGGCACGGGTAGCGAAAAAAAAAAGCAAAAAATGAAGACAGCCAGAGTTCCCAGGCGGTCACCGATCCGAATACTAAAGTTGTTGCTTATCGTCGGTGATCGGGCGAGAACAGTTGATTTTTTTTTTAATTTTTTATTTATTTAGTTAGTTTTTGGAATTTATCGCTCTTACAAAACAGTAGGCTCTGACGCACTTCAAGAGCACATCTGTCGATTCGCAGTGTTTCGTTACTTTCAAGGTGTTCTAGCACTCTTCCTTCGCGCATTCTTGCTCAAACTGAATTTATTACTGTAATTTCGTATCTTACGTTTAATACAGTAGTTTAAAATGCTCGAGGAAGCATCTTTGTCACACCTGAGAGTTAGTATGAAAAGAGGGCTGGCCGGTGTAGCGAGGTAAAAAGGAAAAAATGAGAGGGAGCCAACAGCACCCGGTGTTCCCAGGCGGTCACCCATCCAAGTACTAACCGGGCCCGATGTTGCTTAACTTCGGTGATCGGACGAGAACCGGTGTATTCAACATGGTATGGCCGTTGGCGTCCTTATACTGTATCCGCACAGCAGAAGAAGGCTTCGCCTCTCCTCCCAACACACGCAATCGCCGTTTTTCGGTGGCACATTTGACGCAAAGCACGTCCTTCCACCTCGAAGGCGACGCGCAGTGCGGCGCGCCGCCACGTGGGTCGGACGCACAACACAGCTGCTCGTTGCACCGCCTGTCATTCGTTTGGTGCGTGCGGCCTCCGACACTCGCGGGAGACGCACCTTGTTCTTGTTATCCGGCGCAGGGCATGCGCGCGGCCGGGCGGCGGGGGGACTGCGCGGGGTGTGGCAGTGTCCTGCTGGACCGACGGAAGCTTCCTCACCTGCCCGACACACGCCGCGATTCCAGATATTTGCGTAATTCGCTCGCCTGTCCCCTCCCCTTCCGTCCCGACTTGTCCCGACTTTGCTCGACTGCCGCTCGCTGCCGCTCGGGTCGCGGTCCATATGGCTGCACAAGCACGAGAAACATCTGCGAGATGGACGCGGGCCGAACCGGCGTGTCTGAGGCGCCGTGTGCGGCCGTTCGGAGCTACTAGAGCAGCGCCGTGCCGTGGAAAGGTGCGAGAACACGGACACGAGAGACAGGCGGTTCGACAAAGCATCCATCTCCTCTAGCGGCGAAAGATAAATTTTTGTTTACAAATTTGCACTTGAACACTGCTACAAAACTATAAGCCCTGGTGTATTTCAGAACATCCCTGTCGCTTCATACTCTTGTTATTTCTAGAGACACTTTGGAAAAGAGGGCTGGCACGGGTAGCGAAAAAAAAAAAGCAAAAAATGAAGACAGCCAGAGTTCCCAGGCGGTCACCGATCCGAATACTAAAGTTGTTGCTTATCGTCGGTGATCGGGCGAGAACAGTTGATTTTTTTTTTAATTTTTTATTTATTTAGTTAGTTTTTGGAATTTATCGCTCTTACAAAACAGTAGGCTCTGACGCACTTCAAGAGCACATCTGTCGATTCGCAGTGTTTCGTTACTTTCAAGGTGTTCTAGCACTCTTCCTTCGCGCATTCTTGCTCAAACTGAATTTATTACTGTAATTTCGTATCTTACGTTTAATACAGTAGTTTAAAATGCTCGAGGAAGCATCTTTGTCACACCTGAGAGTTAGTATGAAAAGAGGGCTGGCCGGTGTAGCGAGGTAAAAAGGAAAAAATGAGAGGGAGCCAACAGCACCCGGTGTTCCCAGGCGGTCACCCATCCAAGTACTAACCGGGCCCTATGTTGCTTAACTTCGGTGATCGGACGAGAACCGGTGTATTCAACATGGTATGGCCGTTGGCGTCCTTATACTGTATCCGCACAGCAGAAGAAGGCTTCGCCTCTCCTCCCAACACACGCAATCGCCGTTTTTCGGTGGCACATTTGACGCAAAGCACGTCCTTCCACCTCGAAGGCGACGCGCAGTGCGGCGCGCCGCCACGTGGGTCGGACGCACAACACAGCTGCTCGTTGCACCGCCTGTCATTCGTTTGGTGCGTGCGGCCTCCGACACTCGCGGGAGACGCACCTTGTTCTTGTTATCCGGCGCAGGGCATGCGCGCGGCCGGGCGGCGGGGGGACTGCGCGGGGTGTGGCAGTGTCCTGCTGGACCGACGGAAGCTTCCTCACCTGCCCGACACACGCCGCGATTCCAGATATTTGCGTAATTCGCTCGCCTGTCCCCTCCCCTTCCGTCCCGACTTGTCCCGACTTTGCTCGACTGCCGCTCGCTGCCGCTCGGGTCGCGGTCCATATGGCTGCACAAGCACGAGAAACATCTGCGAGATGGACGCGGGCCGAACCGGCGTGTCTGAGGCGCCGTGTGCGGCCGTTCGGAGCTACTAGAGCAGCGCCGTGCCGTGGAAAGGTGCGAGAACACGGACACGAGAGACAGGCGGTTCGACAAAGCATCCATCTCCTCTAGCGGCGAAAGATAAATTTTTGTTTACAAATTTGCACTTGAACACTGCTACAAAACTATAAGCCCTGGTGTATTTCAGAACATCCCTGTCGCTTCATACTCTTGTTATTTCTAGAGACACTTTGGAAAAGAGGGCTGGCACGGGTAGCGAAAAAAAAAAGCAAAAAATGAAGACAGCCAGAGTTCCCAGGCGGTCACCGATCCGAATACTAAAGTTGTTGCTTATCGTCGGTGATCGGGCGAGAACAGTTGATTTTTTTTTTAATTTTTTATTTATTTAGTTAGTTTTTGGAATTTATCGCTCTTACAAAACAGTAGGCTCTGACGCACTTCAAGAGCACATCTGTCGATTCGCAGTGTTTCGTTACTTTCAAGGTGTTCTAGCACTCTTCCTTCGCGCATTCTTGCTCAAACTGAATTTATTACTGTAATTTCGTATCTTACGTTTAATACAGTAGTTTAAAATGCTCGAGGAAGCATCTTTGTCACACCTGAGAGTTAGTATGAAAAGAGGGCTGGCCGGTGTAGCGAGGTAAAAAGGAAAAAATGAGAGGGAGCCAACAGCACCCGGTGTTCCCAGGCGGTCACCCATCCAAGTACTAACCGGGCCCGATGTTGCTTAACTTCGGTGATCGGACGAGAACCGGTGTATTCAACATGGTATGGCCGTTGGCGTCCTTATACTGTATCCGCACAGCAGAAGAAGGCTTCGCCTCTCCTCCCAACACACGCAATCGCCGTTTTTCGGTGGCACATTTGACGCAAAGCACGTCCTTCCACCTCGAAGGCGACGCGCAGTGCGGCGCGCCGCCACGTGGGTCGGACGCACAACACAGCTGCTCGTTGCACCGCCTGTCATTCGTTTGGTGCGTGCGGCCTCCGACACTCGCGGGAGACGCACCTTGTTCTTGTTATCCGGCGCAGGGCATGCGCGCGGCCGGGCGGCGGGGGGACTGCGCGGGGTGTGGCAGTGTCCTGCTGGACCGACGGAAGCTTCCTCACCTGCCCGACACACGCCGCGATTCCAGATATTTGCGTAATTCGCTCGCCTGTCCCCTCCCCTTCCGTCCCGACTTGTCCCGACTTTGCTCGACTGCCGCTCGCTGCCGCTCGGGTCGCGGTCCATATGGCTGCACAAGCACGAGAAACATCTGCGAGATGGACGCGGGCCGAACCGGCGTGTCTGAGGCGCCGTGTGCGGCCGTTCGGAGCTACTAGAGCAGCGCCGTGCCGTGGAAAGGTGCGAGAACACGGACACGAGAGACAGGCGGTTCGACAAAGCATCCATCTCCTCTAGCGGCGAAAGATAAATTTTTGTTTACAAATTTGCACTTGAACACTGCTACAAAACTATAAGCCCTGGTGTATTTCAGAACATCCCTGTCGCTTCATACTCTTGTTATTTCTAGAGACACTTTGGAAAAGAGGGCTGGCACGGGTAGCGAAAAAAAAAAGCAAAAAATGAAGACAGCCAGAGTTCCCAGGCGGTCACCGATCCGAATACTAAAGTTGTTGCTTATCGTCGGTGATCGGGCGAGAACAGTTGATTTTTTTTTTAATTTTTTATTTATTTAGTTAGTTTTTGGAATTTATCGCTCTTACAAAACAGTAGGCTCTGACGCACTTCAAGAGCACATCTGTCGATTCGCAGTGTTTCGTTACTTTCAAGGTGTTCTAGCACTCTTCCTTCGCGCATTCTTGCTCAAACTGAATTTATTACTGTAATTTCGTATCTTACGTTTAATACAGTAGTTTAAAATGCTCGAGGAAGCATCTTTGTCACACCTGAGAGTTAGTATGAAAAGAGGGCTGGCCGGTGTAGCGAGGTAAAAAGGAAAAAATGAGAGGGAGCCAACAGCACCCGGTGTTCCCAGGCGGTCACCCATCCAAGTACTAACCGGGCCCGATGTTGCTTAACTTCGGTGATCGGACGAGAACCGGTGTATTCAACATGGTATGGCCGTTGGCGTCCTTATACTGTATCCGCACAGCAGAAGAAGGCTTCGCCTCTCCTCCCAACACACGCAATCGCCGTTTTTCGGTGGCACATTTGACGCAAAGCACGTCCTTCCACCTCGAAGGCGACGCGCAGTGCGGCGCGCCGCCACGTGGGTCGGACGCACAACACAGCTGCTCGTTGCACCGCCTGTCATTCGTTTGGTGCGTGCGGCCTCCGACACTCGCGGGAGACGCACCTTGTTCTTGTTATCCGGCGCAGGGCATGCGCGCGGCCGGGCGGCGGGGGGACTGCGCGGGGTGTGGCAGTGTCCTGCTGGACCGACGGAAGCTTCCTCACCTGCCCGACACACGCCGCGATTCCAGATATTTGCGTAATTCGCTCGCCTGTCCCCTCCCCTTCCGTCCCGACTTGTCCCGACTTTGCTCGACTGCCGCTCGCTGCCGCTCGGGTCGCGGTCCATATGGCTGCACAAGCACGAGAAACATCTGCGAGATGGACGCGGGCCGAACCGGCGTGTCTGAGGCGCCGTGTGCGGCCGTTCGGAGCTACTAGAGCAGCGCCGTGCCGTGGAAAGGTGCGAGAACACGGACACGAGAGACAGGCGGTTCGACAAAGCATCCATCTCCTCTAGCGGCGAAAGATAAATTTTTGTTTACAAATTTGCACTTGAACACTGCTACAAAACTATAAGCCCTGGTGTATTTCAGAACATCCCTGTCGCTTCATACTCTTGTTATTTCTAGAGACACTTTGGAAAAGAGGGCTGGCACGGGTAGCGAAAAAAAAAAGCAAAAAATGAAGACAGCCAGAGTTCCCAGGCGGTCACCGATCCGAATACTAAAGTTGTTGCTTATCGTCGGTGATCGGGCGAGAACAGTTGATTTTTTTTTTAATTTTTTATTTATTTAGTTAGTTTTTGGAATTTATCGCTCTTACAAAACAGTAGGCTCTGACGCACTTCAAGAGCACATCTGTCGATTCGCAGTGTTTCGTTACTTTCAAGGTGTTCTAGCACTCTTCCTTCGCGCATTCTTGCTCAAACTGAATTTATTACTGTAATTTCGTATCTTACGTTTAATACAGTAGTTTAAAATGCTCGAGGAAGCATCTTTGTCACACCTGAGAGTTAGTATGAAAAGAGGGCTGGCCGGTGTAGCGAGGTAAAAAGGAAAAAATGAGAGGGAGCCAACAGCACCCGGTGTTCCCAGGCGGTCACCCATCCAAGTACTAACCGGGCCCGATGTTGCTTAACTTCGGTGATCGGACGAGAACCGGTGTATTCAACATGGTATGGCCGTTGGCGTCCTTATACTGTATCCGCACAGCAGAAGAAGGCTTCGCCTCTCCTCCCAACACACGCAATCGCCGTTTTTCGGTGGCACATTTGACGCAAAGCACGTCCTTCCACCTCGAAGGCGACGCGCAGTGCGGCGCGCCGCCACGTGGGTCGGACGCACAACACAGCTGCTCGTTGCACCGCCTGTCATTCGTTTGGTGCGTGCGGCCTCCGACACTCGCGGGAGACGCACCTTGTTCTTGTTATCCGGCGCAGGGCATGCGCGCGGCCGGGCGGCGGGGGGACTGCGCGGGGTGTGGCAGTGTCCTGCTGGACCGACGGAAGCTTCCTCACCTGCCCGACACACGCCGCGATTCCAGATATTTGCGTAATTCGCTCGCCTGTCCCCTCCCCTTCCGTCCCGACTTGTCCCGACTTTGCTCGACTGCCGCTCGCTGCCGCTCGGGTCGCGGTCCATATGGCTGCACAAGCACGAGAAACATCTGCGAGATGGACGCGGGCCGAACCGGCGTGTCTGAGGCGCCGTGTGCGGCCGTTCGGAGCTACTAGAGCAGCGCCGTGCCGTGGAAAGGTGCGAGAACACGGACACGAGAGACAGGCGGTTCGACAAAGCATCCATCTCCTCTAGCGGCGAAAGATAAATTTTTGTTTACAAATTTGCACTTGAACACTGCTACAAAACTATAAGCCCTGGTGTATTTCAGAACATCCCTGTCGCTTCATACTCTTGTTATTTCTAGAGACACTTTGGAAAAGAGGGCTGGCACGGGTAGCGAAAAAAAAAAAGCAAAAAATGAAGACAGCCAGAGTTCCCAGGCGGTCACCGATCCGAATACTAAAGTTGTTGCTTATCGTCGGTGATCGGGCGAGAACAGTTGATTTTTTTTTTAATTTTTTATTTATTTAGTTAGTTTTTGGAATTTATCGCTCTTACAAAACAGTAGGCTCTGACGCACTTCAAGAGCACATCTGTCGATTCGCAGTGTTTCGTTACTTTCAAGGTGTTCTAGCACTCTTCCTTCGCGCATTCTTGCTCAAACTGAATTTATTACTGTAATTTCGTATCTTACGTTTAATACAGTAGTTTAAAATGCTCGAGGAAGCATCTTTGTCACACCTGAGAGTTAGTATGAAAAGAGGGCTGGCCGGTGTAGCGAGGTAAAAAGGAAAAAATGAGAGGGAGCCAACAGCACCCGGTGTTCCCAGGCGGTCACCCATCCAAGTACTAACCGGGCCCTATGTTGCTTAACTTCGGTGATCGGACGAGAACCGGTGTATTCAACATGGTATGGCCGTTGGCGTCCTTATACTGTATCCGCACAGCAGAAG
Organism: Schistocerca gregaria; assembly: GCF_023897955.1. NCBI lineage: Eukaryota > Metazoa > Arthropoda > Insecta > Orthoptera > Acrididae > Schistocerca > Schistocerca gregaria. The sequence continues at coordinate 14,607 of NW_026062679.1, read as the reverse complement.
AAGGCTTCGCCTCTCCTCCCAACACACGCAATCGCCGTTTTTCGGTGGCACATTTGACGCAAAGCACGTCCTTCCACCTCGAAGGCGACGCGCAGTGCGGCGCGCCGCCACGTGGGTCGGACGCACAACACAGCTGCTCGTTGCACCGCCTGTCATTCGTTTGGTGCGTGCGGCCTCCGACACTCGCGGGAGACGCACCTTGTTCTTGTTATCCGGCGCAGGGCATGCGCGCGGCCGGGCGGCGGGGGGACTGCGCGGGGTGTGGCAGTGTCCTGCTGGACCGACGGAAGCTTCCTCACCTGCCCGACACACGCCGCGATTCCAGATATTTGCGTAATTCGCTCGCCTGTCCCCTCCCCTTCCGTCCCGACTTGTCCCGACTTTGCTCGACTGCCGCTCGCTGCCGCTCGGGTCGCGGTCCATATGGCTGCACAAGCACGAGAAACATCTGCGAGATGGACGCGGGCCGAACCGGCGTGTCTGAGGCGCCGTGTGCGGCCGTTCGGAGCTACTAGAGCAGCGCCGTGCCGTGGAAAGGTGCGAGAACACGGACACGAGAGACAGGCGGTTCGACAAAGCATCCATCTCCTCTAGCGGCGAAAGATAAATTTTTGTTTACAAATTTGCACTTGAACACTGCTACAAAACTATAAGCCCTGGTGTATTTCAGAACATCCCTGTCGCTTCATACTCTTGTTATTTCTAGAGACACTTTGGAAAAGAGGGCTGGCACGGGTAGCGAAAAAAAAAAGCAAAAAATGAAGACAGCCAGAGTTCCCAGGCGGTCACCGATCCGAATACTAAAGTTGTTGCTTATCGTCGGTGATCGGGCGAGAACAGTTGATTTTTTTTTTAATTTTTTATTTATTTAGTTAGTTTTTGGAATTTATCGCTCTTACAAAACAGTAGGCTCTGACGCACTTCAAGAGCACATCTGTCGATTCGCAGTGTTTCGTTACTTTCAAGGTGTTCTAGCACTCTTCCTTCGCGCATTCTTGCTCAAACTGAATTTATTACTGTAATTTCGTATCTTACGTTTAATACAGTAGTTTAAAATGCTCGAGGAAGCATCTTTGTCACACCTGAGAGTTAGTATGAAAAGAGGGCTGGCCGGTGTAGCGAGGTAAAAAGGAAAAAATGAGAGGGAGCCAACAGCACCCGGTGTTCCCAGGCGGTCACCCATCCAAGTACTAACCGGGCCCGATGTTGCTTAACTTCGGTGATCGGACGAGAACCGGTGTATTCAACATGGTATGGCCGTTGGCGTCCTTATACTGTATCCGCACAGCAGAAGAAGGCTTCGCCTCTCCTCCCAACACACGCAATCGCCGTTTTTCGGTGGCACATTTGACGCAAAGCACGTCCTTCCACCTCGAAGGCGACGCGCAGTGCGGCGCGCCGCCACGTGGGTCGGACGCACAACACAGCTGCTCGTTGCACCGCCTGTCATTCGTTTGGTGCGTGCGGCCTCCGACACTCGCGGGAGACGCACCTTGTTCTTGTTATCCGGCGCAGGGCATGCGCGCGGCCGGGCGGCGGGGGGACTGCGCGGGGTGTGGCAGTGTCCTGCTGGACCGACGGAAGCTTCCTCACCTGCCCGACACACGCCGCGATTCCAGATATTTGCGTAATTCGCTCGCCTGTCCCCTCCCCTTCCGTCCCGACTTGTCCCGACTTTGCTCGACTGCCGCTCGCTGCCGCTCGGGTCGCGGTCCATATGGCTGCACAAGCACGAGAAACATCTGCGAGATGGACGCGGGCCGAACCGGCGTGTCTGAGGCGCCGTGTGCGGCCGTTCGGAGCTACTAGAGCAGCGCCGTGCCGTGGAAAGGTGCGAGAACACGGACACGAGAGACAGGCGGTTCGACAAAGCATCCATCTCCTCTAGCGGCGAAAGATAAATTTTTGTTTACAAATTTGCACTTGAACACTGCTACAAAACTATAAGCCCTGGTGTATTTCAGAACATCCCTGTCGCTTCATACTCTTGTTATTTCTAGAGACACTTTGGAAAAGAGGGCTGGCACGGGTAGCGAAAAAAAAAAAGCAAAAAATGAAGACAGCCAGAGTTCCCAGGCGGTCACCGATCCGAATACTAAAGTTGTTGCTTATCGTCGGTGATCGGGCGAGAACAGTTGATTTTTTTTTTAATTTTTTATTTATTTAGTTAGTTTTTGGAATTTATCGCTCTTACAAAACAGTAGGCTCTGACGCACTTCAAGAGCACATCTGTCGATTCGCAGTGTTTCGTTACTTTCAAGGTGTTCTAGCACTCTTCCTTCGCGCATTCTTGCTCAAACTGAATTTATTACTGTAATTTCGTATCTTACGTTTAATACAGTAGTTTAAAATGCTCGAGGAAGCATCTTTGTCACACCTGAGAGTTAGTATGAAAAGAGGGCTGGCCGGTGTAGCGAGGTAAAAAGGAAAAAATGAGAGGGAGCCAACAGCACCCGGTGTTCCCAGGCGGTCACCCATCCAAGTACTAACCGGGCCCTATGTTGCTTAACTTCGGTGATCGGACGAGAACCGGTGTATTCAACATGGTATGGCCGTTGGCGTCCTTATACTGTATCCGCACAGCAGAAGAAGGCTTCGCCTCTCCTCCCAACACACGCAATCGCCGTTTTTCGGTGGCACATTTGACGCAAAGCACGTCCTTCCACCTCGAAGGCGACGCGCAGTGCGGCGCGCCGCCACGTGGGTCGGACGCACAACACAGCTGCTCGTTGCACCGCCTGTCATTCGTTTGGTGCGTGCGGCCTCCGACACTCGCGGGAGACGCACCTTGTTCTTGTTATCCGGCGCAGGGCATGCGCGCGGCCGGGCGGCGGGGGGACTGCGCGGGGTGTGGCAGTGTCCTGCTGGACCGACGGAAGCTTCCTCACCTGCCCGACACACGCCGCGATTCCAGATATTTGCGTAATTCGCTCGCCTGTCCCCTCCCCTTCCGTCCCGACTTGTCCCGACTTTGCTCGACTGCCGCTCGCTGCCGCTCGGGTCGCGGTCCATATGGCTGCACAAGCACGAGAAACATCTGCGAGATGGACGCGGGCCGAACCGGCGTGTCTGAGGCGCCGTGTGCGGCCGTTCGGAGCTACTAGAGCAGCGCCGTGCCGTGGAAAGGTGCGAGAACACGGACACGAGAGACAGGCGGTTCGACAAAGCATCCATCTCCTCTAGCGGCGAAAGATAAATTTTTGTTTACAAATTTGCACTTGAACACTGCTACAAAACTATAAGCCCTGGTGTATTTCAGAACATCCCTGTCGCTTCATACTCTTGTTATTTCTAGAGACACTTTGGAAAAGAGGGCTGGCACGGGTAGCGAAAAAAAAAAGCAAAAAATGAAGACAGCCAGAGTTCCCAGGCGGTCACCGATCCGAATACTAAAGTTGTTGCTTATCGTCGGTGATCGGGCGAGAACAGTTGATTTTTTTTTTAATTTTTTATTTATTTAGTTAGTTTTTGGAATTTATCGCTCTTACAAAACAGTAGGCTCTGACGCACTTCAAGAGCACATCTGTCGATTCGCAGTGTTTCGTTACTTTCAAGGTGTTCTAGCACTCTTCCTTCGCGCATTCTTGCTCAAACTGAATTTATTACTGTAATTTCGTATCTTACGTTTAATACAGTAGTTTAAAATGCTCGAGGAAGCATCTTTGTCACACCTGAGAGTTAGTATGAAAAGAGGGCTGGCCGGTGTAGCGAGGTAAAAAGGAAAAAATGAGAGGGAGCCAACAGCACCCGGTGTTCCCAGGCGGTCACCCATCCAAGTACTAACCGGGCCCTATGTTGCTTAACTTCGGTGATCGGACGAGAACCGGTGTATTCAACATGGTATGGCCGTTGGCGTCCTTATACTGTATCCGCACAGCAGAAGAAGGCTTCGCCTCTCCTCCCAACACACGCAATCGCCGTTTTTCGGTGGCACATTTGACGCAAAGCACGTCCTTCCACCTCGAAGGCGACGCGCAGTGCGGCGCGCCGCCACGTGGGTCGGACGCACAACACAGCTGCTCGTTGCACCGCCTGTCATTCGTTTGGTGCGTGCGGCCTCCGACACTCGCGGGAGACGCACCTTGTTCTTGTTATCCGGCGCAGGGCATGCGCGCGGCCGGGCGGCGGGGGGACTGCGCGGGGTGTGGCAGTGTCCTGCTGGACCGACGGAAGCTTCCTCACCTGCCCGACACACGCCGCGATTCCAGATATTTGCGTAATTCGCTCGCCTGTCCCCTCCCCTTCCGTCCCGACTTGTCCCGACTTTGCTCGACTGCCGCTCGCTGCCGCTCGGGTCGCGGTCCATATGGCTGCACAAGCACGAGAAACATCTGCGAGATGGACGCGGGCCGAACCGGCGTGTCTGAGGCGCCGTGTGCGGCCGTTCGGAGCTACTAGAGCAGCGCCGTGCCGTGGAAAGGTGCGAGAACACGGACACGAGAGACAGGCGGTTCGACAAAGCATCCATCTCCTCTAGCGGCGAAAGATAAATTTTTGTTTACAAATTTGCACTTGAACACTGCTACAAAACTATAAGCCCTGGTGTATTTCAGAACATCCCTGTCGCTTCATACTCTTGTTATTTCTAGAGACACTTTGGAAAAGAGGGCTGGCACGGGTAGCGAAAAAAAAAAGCAAAAAATGAAGACAGCCAGAGTTCCCAGGCGGTCACCGATCCGAATACTAAAGTTGTTGCTTATCGTCGGTGATCGGGCGAGAACAGTTGATTTTTTTTTTAATTTTTTATTTATTTAGTTAGTTTTTGGAATTTATCGCTCTTACAAAACAGTAGGCTCTGACGCACTTCAAGAGCACATCTGTCGATTCGCAGTGTTTCGTTACTTTCAAGGTGTTCTAGCACTCTTCCTTCGCGCATTCTTGCTCAAACTGAATTTATTACTGTAATTTCGTATCTTACGTTTAATACAGTAGTTTAAAATGCTCGAGGAAGCATCTTTGTCACACCTGAGAGTTAGTATGAAAAGAGGGCTGGCCGGTGTAGCGAGGTAAAAAGGAAAAAATGAGAGGGAGCCAACAGCACCCGGTGTTCCCAGGCGGTCACCCATCCAAGTACTAACCGGGCCCGATGTTGCTTAACTTCGGTGATCGGACGAGAACCGGTGTATTCAACATGGTATGGCCGTTGGCGTCCTTATACTGTATCCGCACAGCAGAAGAAGGCTTCGCCTCTCCTCCCAACACACGCAATCGCCGTTTTTCGGTGGCACATTTGACGCAAAGCACGTCCTTCCACCTCGAAGGCGACGCGCAGTGCGGCGCGCCGCCACGTGGGTCGGACGCACAACACAGCTGCTCGTTGCACCGCCTGTCATTCGTTTGGTGCGTGCGGCCTCCGACACTCGCGGGAGACGCACCTTGTTCTTGTTATCCGGCGCAGGGCATGCGCGCGGCCGGGCGGCGGGGGGACTGCGCGGGGTGTGGCAGTGTCCTGCTGGACCGACGGAAGCTTCCTCACCTGCCCGACACACGCCGCGATTCCAGATATTTGCGTAATTCGCTCGCCTGTCCCCTCCCCTTCCGTCCCGACTTGTCCCGACTTTGCTCGACTGCCGCTCGCTGCCGCTCGGGTCGCGGTCCATATGGCTGCACAAGCACGAGAAACATCTGCGAGATGGACGCGGGCCGAACCGGCGTGTCTGAGGCGCCGTGTGCGGCCGTTCGGAGCTACTAGAGCAGCGCCGTGCCGTGGAAAGGTGCGAGAACACGGACACGAGAGACAGGCGGTTCGACAAAGCATCCATCTCCTCTAGCGGCGAAAGATAAATTTTTGTTTACAAATTTGCACTTGAACACTGCTACAAAACTATAAGCCCTGGTGTATTTCAGAACATCCCTGTCGCTTCATACTCTTGTTATTTCTAGAGACACTTTGGAAAAGAGGGCTGGCACGGGTAGCGAAAAAAAAAAGCAAAAAATGAAGACAGCCAGAGTTCCCAGGCGGTCACCGATCCGAATACTAAAGTTGTTGCTTATCGTCGGTGATCGGGCGAGAACAGTTGATTTTTTTTTTAATTTTTTATTTATTTAGTTAGTTTTTGGAATTTATCGCTCTTACAAAACAGTAGGCTCTGACGCACTTCAAGAGCACATCTGTCGATTCGCAGTGTTTCGTTACTTTCAAGGTGTTCTAGCACTCTTCCTTCGCGCATTCTTGCTCAAACTGAATTTATTACTGTAATTTCGTATCTTACGTTTAATACAGTAGTTTAAAATGCTCGAGGAAGCATCTTTGTCACACCTGAGAGTTAGTATGAAAAGAGGGCTGGCCGGTGTAGCGAGGTAAAAAGGAAAAAATGAGAGGGAGCCAACAGCACCCGGTGTTCCCAGGCGGTCACCCATCCAAGTACTAACCGGGCCCGATGTTGCTTAACTTCGGTGATCGGACGAGAACCGGTGTATTCAACATGGTATGGCCGTTGGCGTCCTTATACTGTATCCGCACAGCAGAAGAAGGCTTCGCCTCTCCTCCCAACACACGCAATCGCCGTTTTTCGGTGGCACATTTGACGCAAAGCACGTCCTTCCACCTCGAAGGCGACGCGCAGTGCGGCGCGCCGCCACGTGGGTCGGACGCACAACACAGCTGCTCGTTGCACCGCCTGTCATTCGTTTGGTGCGTGCGGCCTCCGACACTCGCGGGAGACGCACCTTGTTCTTGTTATCCGGCGCAGGGCATGCGCGCGGCCGGGCGGCGGGGGGACTGCGCGGGGTGTGGCAGTGTCCTGCTGGACCGACGGAAGCTTCCTCACCTGCCCGACACACGCCGCGATTCCAGATATTTGCGTAATTCGCTCGCCTGTCCCCTCCCCTTCCGTCCCGACTTGTCCCGACTTTGCTCGACTGCCGCTCGCTGCCGCTCGGGTCGCGGTCCATATGGCTGCACAAGCACGAGAAACATCTGCGAGATGGACGCGGGCCGAACCGGCGTGTCTGAGGCGCCGTGTGCGGCCGTTCGGAGCTACTAGAGCAGCGCCGTGCCGTGGAAAGGTGCGAGAACACGGACACGAGAGACAGGCGGTTCGACAAAGCATCCATCTCCTCTAGCGGCGAAAGATAAATTTTTGTTTACAAATTTGCACTTGAACACTGCTACAAAACTATAAGCCCTGGTGTATTTCAGAACATCCCTGTCGCTTCATACTCTTGTTATTTCTAGAGACACTTTGGAAAAGAGGGCTGGCACGGGTAGCGAAAAAAAAAAGCAAAAAATGAAGACAGCCAGAGTTCCCAGGCGGTCACCGATCCGAATACTAAAGTTGTTGCTTATCGTCGGTGATCGGGCGAGAACAGTTGATTTTTTTTTTAATTTTTTATTTATTTAGTTAGTTTTTGGAATTTATCGCTCTTACAAAACAGTAGGCTCTGACGCACTTCAAGAGCACATCTGTCGATTCGCAGTGTTTCGTTACTTTCAAGGTGTTCTAGCACTCTTCCTTCGCGCATTCTTGCTCAAACTGAATTTATTACTGTAATTTCGTATCTTACGTTTAATACAGTAGTTTAAAATGCTCGAGGAAGCATCTTTGTCACACCTGAGAGTTAGTATGAAAAGAGGGCTGGCCGGTGTAGCGAGGTAAAAAGGAAAAAATGAGAGGGAGCCAACAGCACCCGGTGTTCCCAGGCGGTCACCCATCCAAGTACTAACCGGGCCCGATGTTGCTTAACTTCGGTGATCGGACGAGAACCGGTGTATTCAACATGGTATGGCCGTTGGCGTCCTTATACTGTATCCGCACAGCAGAAGAAGGCTTCGCCTCTCCTCCCAACACACGCAATCGCCGTTTTTCGGTGGCACATTTGACGCAAAGCACGTCCTTCCACCTCGAAGGCGACGCGCAGTGCGGCGCGCCGCCACGTGGGTCGGACGCACAACACAGCTGCTCGTTGCACCGCCTGTCATTCGTTTGGTGCGTGCGGCCTCCGACACTCGCGGGAGACGCACCTTGTTCTTGTTATCCGGCGCAGGGCATGCGCGCGGCCGGGCGGCGGGGGGACTGCGCGGGGTGTGGCAGTGTCCTGCTGGACCGACGGAAGCTTCCTCACCTGCCCGACACACGCCGCGATTCCAGATATTTGCGTAATTCGCTCGCCTGTCCCCTCCCCTTCCGTCCCGACTTGTCCCGACTTTGCTCGACTGCCGCTCGCTGCCGCTCGGGTCGCGGTCCATATGGCTGCACAAGCACGAGAAACATCTGCGAGATGGACGCGGGCCGAACCGGCGTGTCTGAGGCGCCGTGTGCGGCCGTTCGGAGCTACTAGAGCAGCGCCGTGCCGTGGAAAGGTGCGAGAACACGGACACGAGAGACAGGCGGTTCGACAAAGCATCCATCTCCTCTAGCGGCGAAAGATAAATTTTTGTTTACAAATTTGCACTTGAACACTGCTACAAAACTATAAGCCCTGGTGTATTTCAGAACATCCCTGTCGCTTCATACTCTTGTTATTTCTAGAGACACTTTGGAAAAGAGGGCTGGCACGGGTAGCGAAAAAAAAAAGCAAAAAATGAAGACAGCCAGAGTTCCCAGGCGGTCACCGATCCGAATACTAAAGTTGTTGCTTATCGTCGGTGATCGGGCGAGAACAGTTGATTTTTTTTTTAATTTTTTATTTATTTAGTTAGTTTTTGGAATTTATCGCTCTTACAAAACAGTAGGCTCTGACGCACTTCAAGAGCACATCTGTCGATTCGCAGTGTTTCGTTACTTTCAAGGTGTTCTAGCACTCTTCCTTCGCGCATTCTTGCTCAAACTGAATTTATTACTGTAATTTCGTATCTTACGTTTAATACAGTAGTTTAAAATGCTCGAGGAAGCATCTTTGTCACACCTGAGAGTTAGTATGAAAAGAGGGCTGGCCGGTGTAGCGAGGTAAAAAGGAAAAAATGAGAGGGAGCCAACAGCACCCGGTGTTCCCAGGCGGTCACCCATCCAAGTACTAACCGGGCCCGATGTTGCTTAACTTCGGTGATCGGACGAGAACCGGTGTATTCAACATGGTATGGCCGTTGGCGTCCTTATACTGTATCCGCACAGCAGAAGAAGGCTTCGCCTCTCCTCCCAACACACGCAATCGCCGTTTTTCGGTGGCACATTTGACGCAAAGCACGTCCTTCCACCTCGAAGGCGACGCGCAGTGCGGCGCGCCGCCACGTGGGTCGGACGCACAACACAGCTGCTCGTTGCACCGCCTGTCATTCGTTTGGTGCGTGCGGCCTCCGACACTCGCGGGAGACGCACCTTGTTCTTGTTATCCGGCGCAGGGCATGCGCGCGGCCGGGCGGCGGGGGGACTGCGCGGGGTGTGGCAGTGTCCTGCTGGACCGACGGAAGCTTCCTCACCTGCCCGACACACGCCGCGATTCCAGATATTTGCGTAATTCGCTCGCCTGTCCCCTCCCCTTCCGTCCCGACTTGTCCCGACTTTGCTCGACTGCCGCTCGCTGCCGCTCGGGTCGCGGTCCATATGGCTGCACAAGCACGAGAAACATCTGCGAGATGGACGCGGGCCGAACCGGCGTGTCTGAGGCGCCGTGTGCGGCCGTTCGGAGCTACTAGAGCAGCGCCGTGCCGTGGAAAGGTGCGAGAACACGGACACGAGAGACAGGCGGTTCGACAAAGCATCCATCTCCTCTAGCGGCGAAAGATAAATTTTTGTTTACAAATTTGCACTTGAACACTGCTACAAAACTATAAGCCCTGGTGTATTTCAGAACATCCCTGTCGCTTCATACTCTTGTTATTTCTAGAGACACTTTGGAAAAGAGGGCTGGCACGGGTAGCGAAAAAAAAAAGCAAAAAATGAAGACAGCCAGAGTTCCCAGGCGGTCACCGATCCGAATACTAAAGTTGTTGCTTATCGTCGGTGATCGGGCGAGAACAGTTGATTTTTTTTTTAATTTTTTATTTATTTAGTTAGTTTTTGGAATTTATCGCTCTTACAAAACAGTAGGCTCTGACGCACTTCAAGAGCACATCTGTCGATTCGCAGTGTTTCGTTACTTTCAAGGTGTTCTAGCACTCTTCCTTCGCGCATTCTTGCTCAAACTGAATTTATTACTGTAATTTCGTATCTTACGTTTAATACAGTAGTTTAAAATGCTCGAGGAAGCATCTTTGTCACACCTGAGAGTTAGTATGAAAAGAGGGCTGGCCGGTGTAGCGAGGTAAAAAGGAAAAAATGAGAGGGAGCCAACAGCACCCGGTGTTCCCAGGCGGTCACCCATCCAAGTACTAACCGGGCCCGATGTTGCTTAACTTCGGTGATCGGACGAGAACCGGTGTATTCAACATGGTATGGCCGTTGGCGTCCTTATACTGTATCCGCACAGCAGAAGAAGGCTTCGCCTCTCCTCCCAACACACGCAATCGCCGTTTTTCGGTGGCACATTTGACGCAAAGCACGTCCTTCCACCTCGAAGGCGACGCGCAGTGCGGCGCGCCGCCACGTGGGTCGGACGCACAACACAGCTGCTCGTTGCACCGCCTGTCATTCGTTTGGTGCGTGCGGCCTCCGACACTCGCGGGAGACGCACCTTGTTCTTGTTATCCGGCGCAGGGCATGCGCGCGGCCGGGCGGCGGGGGGACTGCGCGGGGTGTGGCAGTGTCCTGCTGGACCGACGGAAGCTTCCTCACCTGCCCGACACACGCCGCGATTCCAGATATTTGCGTAATTCGCTCGCCTGTCCCCTCCCCTTCCGTCCCGACTTGTCCCGACTTTGCTCGACTGCCGCTCGCTGCCGCTCGGGTCGCGGTCCATATGGCTGCACAAGCACGAGAAACATCTGCGAGATGGACGCGGGCCGAACCGGCGTGTCTGAGGCGCCGTGTGCGGCCGTTCGGAGCTACTAGAGCAGCGCCGTGCCGTGGAAAGGTGCGAGAACACGGACACGAGAGACAGGCGGTTCGACAAAGCATCCATCTCCTCTAGCGGCGAAAGATAAATTTTTGTTTACAAATTTGCACTTGAACACTGCTACAAAACTATAAGCCCTGGTGTATTTCAGAACATCCCTGTCGCTTCATACTCTTGTTATTTCTAGAGACACTTTGGAAAAGAGGGCTGGCACGGGTAGCGAAAAAAAAAAGCAAAAAATGAAGACAGCCAGAGTTCCCAGGCGGTCACCGATCCGAATACTAAAGTTGTTGCTTATCGTCGGTGATCGGGCGAGAACAGTTGATTTTTTTTTTAATTTTTTATTTATTTAGTTAGTTTTTGGAATTTATCGCTCTTACAAAACAGTAGGCTCTGACGCACTTCAAGAGCACATCTGTCGATTCGCAGTGTTTCGTTACTTTCAAGGTGTTCTAGCACTCTTCCTTCGCGCATTCTTGCTCAAACTGAATTTATTACTGTAATTTCGTATCTTACGTTTAATACAGTAGTTTAAAATGCTCGAGGAAGCATCTTTGTCACACCTGAGAGTTAGTATGAAAAGAGGGCTGGCCGGTGTAGCGAGGTAAAAAGGAAAAAATGAGAGGGAGCCAACAGCACCCGGTGTTCCCAGGCGGTCACCCATCCAAGTACTAACCGGGCCCGATGTTGCTTAACTTCGGTGATCGGACGAGAACCGGTGTATTCAACATGGTATGGCCGTTGGCGTCCTTATACTGTATCCGCACAGCAGAAGAAGGCTTCGCCTCTCCTCCCAACACACGCAATCGCCGTTTTTCGGTGGCACATTTGACGCAAAGCACGTCCTTCCACCTCGAAGGCGACGCGCAGTGCGGCGCGCCGCCACGTGGGTCGGACGCACAACACAGCTGCTCGTTGCACCGCCTGTCATTCGTTTGGTGCGTGCGGCCTCCGACACTCGCGGGAGACGCACCTTGTTCTTGTTATCCGGCGCAGGGCATGCGCGCGGCCGGGCGGCGGGGGGACTGCGCGGGGTGTGGCAGTGTCCTGCTGGACCGACGGAAGCTTCCTCACCTGCCCGACACACGCCGCGATTCCAGATATTTGCGTAATTCGCTCGCCTGTCCCCTCCCCTTCCGTCCCGACTTGTCCCGACTTTGCTCGACTGCCGCTCGCTGCCGCTCGGGTCGCGGTCCATATGGCTGCACAAGCACGAGAAACATCTGCGAGATGGACGCGGGCCGAACCGGCGTGTCTGAGGCGCCGTGTGCGGCCGTTCGGAGCTACTAGAGCAGCGCCGTGCCGTGGAAAGGTGCGAGAACACGGACACGAGAGACAGGCGGTTCGACAAAGCATCCATCTCCTCTAGCGGCGAAAGATAAATTTTTGTTTACAAATTTGCACTTGAACACTGCTACAAAACTATAAGCCCTGGTGTATTTCAGAACATCCCTGTCGCTTCATACTCTTGTTATTTCTAGAGACACTTTGGAAAAGAGGGCTGGCACGGGTAGCGAAAAAAAAAAGCAAAAAATGAAGACAGCCAGAGTTCCCAGGCGGTCACCGATCCGAATACTAAAGTTGTTGCTTATCGTCGGTGATCGGGCGAGAACAGTTGATTTTTTTTTTAATTTTTTATTTATTTAGTTAGTTTTTGGAATTTATCGCTCTTACAAAACAGTAGGCTCTGACGCACTTCAAGAGCACATCTGTCGATTCGCAGTGTTTCGTTACTTTCAAGGTGTTCTAGCACTCTTCCTTCGCGCATTCTTGCTCAAACTGAATTTATTACTGTAATTTCGTATCTTACGTTTAATACAGTAGTTTAAAATGCTCGAGGAAGCATCTTTGTCACACCTGAGAGTTAGTATGAAAAGAGGGCTGGCCGGTGTAGCGAGGTAAAAAGGAAAAAATGAGAGGGAGCCAACAGCACCCGGTGTTCCCAGGCGGTCACCCATCCAAGTACTAACCGGGCCCGATGTTGCTTAACTTCGGTGATCGGACGAGAACCGGTGTATTCAACATGGTATGGCCGTTGGCGTCCTTATACTGTATCCGCACAGCAGAAGAAGGCTTCGCCTCTCCTCCCAACACACGCAATCGCCGTTTTTCGGTGGCACATTTGACGCAAAGCACGTCCTTCCACCTCGAAGGCGACGCGCAGTGCGGCGCGCCGCCACGTGGGTCGGACGCACAACACAGCTGCTCGTTGCACCGCCTGTCATTCGTTTGGTGCGTGCGGCCTCCGACACTCGCGGGAGACGCACCTTGTTCTTGTTATCCGGCGCAGGGCATGCGCGCGGCCGGGCGGCGGGGGGACTGCGCGGGGTGTGGCAGTGTCCTGCTGGACCGACGGAAGCTTCCTCACCTGCCCGACACACGCCGCGATTCCAGATATTTGCGTAATTCGCTCGCCTGTCCCCTCCCCTTCCGTCCCGACTTGTCCCGACTTTGCTCGACTGCCGCTCGCTGCCGCTCGGGTCGCGGTCCATATGGCTGCACAAGCACGAGAAACATCTGCGAGATGGACGCGGGCCGAACCGGCGTGTCTGAGGCGCCGTGTGCGGCCGTTCGGAGCTACTAGAGCAGCGCCGTGCCGTGGAAAGGTGCGAGAACACGGACACGAGAGACAGGCGGTTCGACAAAGCATCCATCTCCTCTAGCGGCGAAAGATAAATTTTTGTTTACAAATTTGCACTTGAACACTGCTACAAAACTATAAGCCCTGGTGTATTTCAGAACATCCCTGTCGCTTCATACTCTTGTTATTTCTAGAGACACTTTGGAAAAGAGGGCTGGCACGGGTAGCGAAAAAAAAAAGCAAAAAATGAAGACAGCCAGAGTTCCCAGGCGGTCACCGATCCGAATACTAAAGTTGTTGCTTATCGTCGGTGATCGGGCGAGAACAGTTGATTTTTTTTTTAATTTTTTATTTATTTAGTTAGTTTTTGGAATTTATCGCTCTTACAAAACAGTAGGCTCTGACGCACTTCAAGAGCACATCTGTCGATTCGCAGTGTTTCGTTACTTTCAAGGTGTTCTAGCACTCTTCCTTCGCGCATTCTTGCTCAAACTGAATTTATTACTGTAATTTCGTATCTTACGTTTAATACAGTAGTTTAAAATGCTCGAGGAAGCATCTTTGTCACACCTGAGAGTTAGTATGAAAAGAGGGCTGGCCGGTGTAGCGAGGTAAAAAGGAAAAAATGAGAGGGAGCCAACAGCACCCGGTGTTCCCAGGCGGTCACCCATCCAAGTACTAACCGGGCCCGATGTTGCTTAACTTCGGTGATCGGACGAGAACCGGTGTATTCAACATGGTATGGCCGTTGGCGTCCTTATACTGTATCCGCACAGCAGAAGAAGGCTTCGCCTCTCCTCCCAACACACGCAATCGCCGTTTTTCGGTGGCACATTTGACGCAAAGCACGTCCTTCCACCTCGAAGGCGACGCGCAGTGCGGCGCGCCGCCACGTGGGTCGGACGCACAACACAGCTGCTCGTTGCACCGCCTGTCATTCGTTTGGTGCGTGCGGCCTCCGACACTCGCGGGAGACGCACCTTGTTCTTGTTATCCGGCGCAGGGCATGCGCGCGGCCGGGCGGCGGGGGGACTGCGCGGGGTGTGGCAGTGTCCTGCTGGACCGACGGAAGCTTCCTCACCTGCCCGACACACGCCGCGATTCCAGATATTTGCGTAATTCGCTCGCCTGTCCCCTCCCCTTCCGTCCCGACT